>NW_027314820.1:0-256867 GCF_023375885.2 Dermacentor andersoni
TTTGCAGAAAACTTCATCCGCGTCTACCAAAAGATGCATGTGCATGCTTAAAACGCGTTTTCGCACAAATCCGTGCGCGGACGCTAAAAAGAGCAGCATCGGCATGCTTAGCACGTCGTTTGGTAGAAATCCACGTGCGCGTTCTGCCAAAAGCACCATTTGCATGCACATCTTGTGGTTTTGCAGAAAACTTCATCCGCGTCTACCAAAAGATGCATGTGCATGCTTAAAACGCGTTTTCGCACAAATCCGTGTGCGGGTGCTAAAAAGAGCAGCATCGGCATGCTTAGCACGTCGTTTGGTACAAATCCACGTGCGCGTTCTGCCAAAAGCACCATTTGCATGCACATCTTGTGGTTTTGCAGAAAACTTCATCCGCGTCTACCAAAAGATGCATGTGCATGCTTAAAACGCGTTTTCGAACAAATCCGTGTGCGGGTGCTAAAAAGAGCAGCATCGGCATGCTTAGCACGTCGTTTGGTAGAAATCCACGTGCGCGTTCTGCCAAAAGCACCATTTGCATGCACATCTTGTGGTTTTGCAGAAAACTTCATCCGCGTCTACCAAAAGATGCATGTGCATGCTTAAAACGCGTTTTCGCACAAATCCGTGCGCGGGTGCTAAAAAGAGCAGCATCGGCATGCTTAGCACGTCGTTTGGTAGAAATCCACGTGCGCGTTCTGCGAAAAGCACCATTTGCATGCACATCTTGTGGTTTTGCAGAAAACTTCATCCGCGTCTACCAAAAGATGCATGTGCATGCTTAAAACGCGTTTTCGCACAAATGCGTGCGCGGGTGCTAAAAAGAGCAGCATCGGCATGCTTAGCACGTCGTTGGGTAGAAATCCACGTGCGCGTTCTGCCAAAAGCACCATTTGCATGCACATCTTGTGGTTTTGCAGAAAACTTCATCCGCGTCTACCAAAAGATGCATGTGCATGCTTAAAACACGTTTTCGCACAAATCCGTGCGCGGGTGCTAAAAAGAGCAGCATCGGCATGCTTCGCACGTCGTTTGGTAGAAATCCACGTGCGCGTTCTGCAAAAAGCACCATTTGCATGCACATCTTGTGGTTTTGCAGAAAACTTCATCCGCGTCTACCAAAAGATGCATGTGCATGCTTAAAACGCGTTTTCGCACAAATGCGTGCGCGGGTGCTAAAAAGAGTAGCATCGGCATGCTTAGCACGTCGTTTGGTAGAAATCCACGTGCGCGTTCTGCAAAAAGCACCATTTGCATGCACATCTTGTGGTTTTGCAGAAAACTTCATCCGCGTCTACCAAAAGATGCATGTGCATGCTTAAAACGCGTTTTCGCACAAATGCGTGCGCGGGTGCTAAAAAGAGCAGCATCGGCATGCTTAGCACGTCGTTTGGTAGAAATCCACGTGCGCGTTCTGCCAAAAGCACCATTTGCATGCACATCTTGTGGTTTTGCAGAAAACTTCATCCGCGTCTACCAAAAGATGCATGTGCATGCTTAAAACGCGTTTTCGCACAAATCCGTGCGCGGGTGCTAAAAAGAGCAGCATCGGCATGCTTAGCACGTCGTTTGGTAGAAATCCACGTGCGCGTTCTGCCAAAAGCACCATTTGCATGCACATCTTGTGGTTTTGCAGAAAACTTCATCCGCGTCTACCAAAAGATGCATGTGCATGCTTAAAACGCGTTTTCGCACAAATGCGTGCGCGGGTGCTAAAAAGAGCAGCATCGGCATGCTTAGCACGTCGTTTGGTAGAAATCCACGTGCGCGTTCTGCCAAAAGCACCATTTGCATGCACATCTTGTGGTTTTGCAGAAAACTTCATCCGCGTCTACCAAAATGCATGTGCATGCTTAAAACGCGTTTTCGCACAAATCCATGCGTGGGTGCTAAAAAGAGCAGCATCGGCATGCTTAGCACGTCGTTTGGTAGAAATCCACGTGCGCGTTCTGCCAAAAGCACCATTTGCATGCACATCTTGTGGTTTTGCAGAAAACTTCATCCGCGTCTACCAAAAGATGCATGTGCATGCTTAAAACGCGTTTTCGCGCAAATCCGTGCGCGGGTGCTAAAAAGAGCAGCATCGGCATGCTTAGCACGTCGTTTGGTAGAAATCCACGTGCGCGTTCTGCCAAAAGCACCATTTGCATGCACATCTTGTGGTTTTGCAGAAAACTTCATCCGCGTCTACCAAAAGATGCATGTGCATGCTTAAAACGCGTTTTCGCACAAATCCGTGCGCGGGTGCTAAAAAGAGCAGCATCGGCATGCTTAGCACGTCGTTTGGTAGAAATCCACGTGCGCGTTCTGCCAAAAGCACCATTTGCATGCACATCTTGTGGTTTTGCAGAAAACTTCATCCGCGTCTACCAAAAGATGCATGTGCATGCTTAAAACGCGTTTTCGCACAAATGCGTGCGCGGGTGCTAAAAAGAGCAGCATCGGCATGCTTAGCACGTCGTTTGGTAGAAATCCACGTGCGCGTTCTGCCAAAAGCACCATTTGCATGCACATCTTGTGGTTTTGCAGAAAACTTCATCCGCGTCTACCAAAAGATGCATGTGCATGCTTAAAACGCGTTTTCGCACAAATCCGTGCGCGGGTGCTAAAAAGAGCAGCATCGGCATGCTTAGCACGTCGTTTGGTAGAAATCCACGTGCGCGTTCTGCCAAAAGCACCATTTGCATGCACATCTTGTGGTTTTGCAGAAAACTTCATCCGCGTCTACCAAAAGATGCATGTGCATGCTTAAAACGCGTTTTCGCACAAATGCGTGCGCGGGTGCTAAAAAGAGCAGCATCGGCATGCTTAGCACGTCGTTTGGTAGAAATCCACGTGCGCGTTCTGCCAAAAGCACCATTTTCATGCACATCTTGTGGTTTTGCAGAAAACTTCATCCGCGTCTACCAAAAGATGCATGTGCATGCTTAAAACACGTTTTCGCACAAATGCGTGCGCGGGTGCTAAAAAGAGCAGCATCGGCATGCTTAGCACGTCGTTTGGTAGAAATCCACGTGCGCGTTCTGCCAAAGGCACCATTTGCATGCACATCTTGTGGTTTTGCAGAAAACTTCATCCGCGTCTACCAAAAGATGGATGTGCATGCTTAAAACGCGTTTTCGCACAAATCCGTGCGCGGGTGCTAAAAAGAGCAGCATCGGCATGCTTAGCACGTCGTTTGGTAGAAATCCACGTGCGCGTTCTGCCAAAAGCACCATTTGCATGCACATCTTGTGGTTTTGCAGAAAACTTCATCCGCGTCTACCAAAAGATGCATGTGCATGCTTAAAACGCGTTTTCGCACAAATGCGTGCGCGGGTGCTAAAAAGAGCAGCATCGGCATGCTTAGCACGTCGTTTGGTAGAAATCCACGTGCGCGTTCTGCCAAAAGCACCATTTGCATGCACATCTTGTGGTTTTGCAGAAAACTTCATCCGCGTCTACCAAAAGATGCATGTGCATGCTTAAAAGACGTTTTCGCACAAATCCGTGCGCGGGTGCTAAAAAGAGCAGCATCGGCATGCTTAGCACGTCGTTTGGTAGAAATCCACGTGCGCGTTCTGCAAAAAGCACCATTTGCATGCACATCTTGTGGTTTTGCAGAAAACACACACGCGAGACAGATTGTGCATGCTTAAAACCGCGTTTTCGCACAAATGCGTGCGCGGGTGCTAAAAAAAGTTGCATCGGCATGCTTAGCACGTCGTTTGGTAGAAATCCACGTGAGCGTTCTGCAAAAAGCACCATTTGCATGCACATCTTGTGGTTTTGCAGAAAACTTCATCCGCGTCTACCAAAAGATGCATGTGCATGCTTAAAACGCGTTTTCCGCACAAATGCGTGCGCGGGTGCTAAAAGAGCAGCATCGGCATGCTTAGCACGTCGTTTGGTAGAAATCCACGTGCGCGTTCTGCCAAAAGCACCATTTGCATGCACCATCTTGTGGTTTTGCAGAAAACTTCATCCGCGCCTACCAAAAAAATGCATGTGCATGCTTAAAACGCGTTTTCGCACAAATCCGTGCGTGGGTGCTAAAAGAGCAGCATCGGCATGCTTAGCACGTCGTTTGGTAGAAATCCACGTGCGCGTTCTGCCAAAAGCACCATTTGCATGCACATCTTGTGGTCTTTGCAGAAACTTCATCCGCGTCTACCAAAAGATGCATGTGCATGCTTAAAACGCGTTTTCGCACAAATCCGTGCGCGGGTGCTAAAAAAGAGAAGCATCGGCATGCTTAGCACGTCGTTTGGTAGAAATCCACGTGCGCGTTCTGCCAAAAGCACCATTTGCATGCACATCTTGTGGTTTTGCAGAAAACTTCATCCGCGTCTACCAAAAGATGCATGTGCATGCTTAAAACGCGTTTTCGCACAATGCGTGCGCGGGTGCTAAAAAGAGCAGCATCGGCATGCTTAGCACGTCGTTTGGTAGAAATCCACGTGCGCGTTCTGCCAAAAGCACCATTTGCATGCACATCTTGTGGTTTTGCAGAAAACTTCATCCGCGTCAACCAAAAGATGCATGTGCATGCTGAAAACGCGTTTTCGCACAAATCCGTGCGTGGGTGCTAAAAAGAGCAGCATCGGCATGCTTAGCACGTCGTTTGGTAGAAATCCACGTGCGCGTTCTGCCAAAAGCACCATTTGCATGCACATCTTGTGGTTTTGCAGAAAAACTTCATCCGCGTCTACCAAAAGATGCATGTGCATGCTTAAAAACGCGTTTTCGCACAAATGCGTGCGCGGGTGCTAAAAAGAGCAGCATCGGCATGCTTAGCACGTCGTTTGGTAGAAATCCACGTGCGCGTTCTGCCAAAAGCACCATTTGCATGCACATCTTGTGGTTTTGCAGAAAACTTCATCCGCGTCTACCAAAAGATGCATGTGCATGCTTAAAACGCGTTTTCGCACAAATCCGTGTGCGGGTGCTAAAAAGAGCAAGCATCGGCATGCTTAGCACGTCGTTTGGTACAAATCCACGTGCGCGTTCTGCCAAAAGCACCATTCGCATGCACATCTTGTGGTTTTGCAGAAAACTTCATCCGCGTCTACCAAAAGATGCATGTGCATGCTTAAAAACGCGTTTTCGAACAAATCCGTGTGCGGGTGCTAAAAAGAGCAGCATCGGCATGCTTAGCACGTCGTTTGGTAGAAATCCACGTGCGCGTTCTGCCAAAAAGCACCATTTGCATGCACATCTTGTGTTTTGCAGAAAACTTCATCCGCGTCTACCAAAAGATGCATGTGCATGCTTAAAACGCGTTTTCGCACAAATCCGTGCGCGGGTGCTAAAAAGAGCAGCATCGGCATGCTTAGCACGTCGTTTGGTAGAAATCCACGTGCGCGTTCTGCGAAAAGCACCATTTGCATGCACATCTTGTGGTTTTGCAGAAAACTTCATCCGCGTCTACCAAAAGATGCATGTGCATGCTTAAAACGCGTTTTCGCACAAATGCGTGCGCGGGTGCTAAAAAGAGCAGCATCGGCATGCTTAGCACGTCGTTTGGTAGAAATCCACGTGCGCGTTCTGCAAAAAGCACCATTTGCATGCACATCTTGTGGTTTTGCAGAAAACTTCATCCGCGTCTACCAAAAGATGCATGTGCATGCTTAAAACACGTTTTCGCACAAATCCGTGCGCGGGTGCTAAAAAGAGCAGCATCGGCATGCTTCGCACGTCGTTTGGTAGAAATCCACGTGCGCGTTCTGCAAAAAGCACCATTTGCATGCACATCTTGTGGTTTTGCAGAAAACTTCATCCGCGTCTACCAAAAGATGCATGTGCATGCTTAAAACGCGTTTTCGCACAAATGCGTGCGCGGGTGCTAAAAAGAGTAGCATCGGCATGCTTAGCACGTCGTTTGGTAGAAATCCACGTGCGCGTTCTGCAAAAAGCACCATTTGCATGCACATCTTGTGGTTTTGCAGAAAACTTCATCCGCGTCTACAAAAGATGCATGTGCATGCTTAAAACGCGTTTTCGCACAAATGCGTGCGCGGGTGCTAAAAAGAGCAGCATCGGCATGCTTAGCACGTCGTTTGGTAGAAATCCACGTGCGCGTTCTGCCAAAAGCACCATTTGCATGCACATCTTGTGGTTTTGCAGAAAACTTCATCCGCGTCTACCAAAAGATGCATGTGCATGCTTAAAACGCGTTTTCGCACAAATCCGTGCGCGGGTGCTAAAAAGAGCAGCATCGGCATGCTTAGCACGTCCGTTTGGTAGAAATCCACGTGCGCGTTCTGCCAAAAGCACCATTTGCATGCACATCTTGTGGTTTTGCAGAAAACTTCATCCGCGTCTACCAAAAGATTGCATGTGCATGCTTAAAACGCGTTTTCGCACAAATCCGTGCGCGGGTGCTAAAAAGAGCAGCATCGGCATGCTTAGCACGTCGTTTGGTAGAAATCCACGTGCGCGTTCTGCCAAAAGCACCATTTGCATGCACATCTTGTGGTTTTGCAGAAAACTTCATCCCGCGTCTACCAAAATGCATGTGCATGCTTAAAACGCGTTTTCGCACAAATCCATGCGTGGGTGCTAAAAAGAGCAGCATCGGCATGCTTAGCACGTCGTTTGGTAGAAATCCACGTGCGCGTTCTGCCAAAAGCACCATTGCATGCACATCTTGTGGTTTTGCAGAAAACTTCATCCGCGTCTACCAAAAGATGCATGTGCATGCTTAAACGCGTTTTCGCGCCAAATCCGTGCGCGGGTGCTAAAAAGAGCAGCATCGGCATGCTTAGCACGTCGTTTGGTAGAAATCCACGTGCGCGTTCTGCAAAAAGCACCATTTGCGTGCACATCTTGTGGTTTTGCAGAAAACTTCATCCGCGTCTACCAAAAGATGCATGTGCATGCTTAAAACGCGTTTTCGCACAAATGCGTGCGCGGGTGCTAAAAAGAGCAGCATCGGCATGCTTAGCACGTCGTTTGGTAGAAATCCACGTGCGCGTTCTGCCAAAAGCACCATTTGCATGCACATCTTGTGGGTTTTGCAGAAAACTTCATCCGCGTCTACCAAAAGATGCATGTGCATGCTTAAAACGCGTTTTCGCACAAATCCATGCGCGGGTGCTAAAAAGAGCAGCATCGGCATGCTTAGCACGTCGTTTGGTAGAAATCCACGTGCGCGTTCTGCCAAAAGCACCATTTGCATGCACATCTTGTGGTTTTGCAGAAAACTTCAAACGCGTCTACCAAAAGATGCATGTGCATGCTTAAAACGCGTTTTCGCACAAATGCGTGCGCGGGTGCTAAAAAGAGCAGCATCGGCATGCTTAGCACGTCGTTTGGTAGAAATCCACGTGCGCGTTCTGCCAAAAGCACCATTTGCATGCACATCTTGTGGTTTTGCAGGAAAACTTCATCCGCGTCTACCAAAAGATGCATGTGCATGCTTAAAACGCGTTTTCGCACAAATCCGTGCGCGGGTGCTAAAAAGAGCAGGATCGGCATGCTTAGCACGTCGTTTGGTAGAAATCCACGTGCGCGTTCTACAAAAAGCACCATTTGCATGCACATCTTGTGGTTTTGCAGAAAACTTCATCCGCGTCTACCAAAAGATGCATGTGCATGCTTAAAACACGTTTTCGCACAAATGCGTGCGCGGGTGCTAAAAAGAGCAGCATCGGCATGCTTAGCACGTCGTTTGGTAGAAATCCACGTGCGCGTTCTGCCAAAAGCACCATTTGCATGCACATCTTGTGGTTTTGCAGAAAACTTCATCCGCGTCTACCAAAAGATGCATGTGCATGCTTAAAACGCGTTTTCGCACAAATCCGTGCGCGGGTGCTAAAAAGAGCAGCATCGGCATGCTTAGCACGTCGTTTGGTAGAAATCCACGTGCGCGTTCTACAAAAAGCACCATTTGCATGCACATCTTGTGGTTTTGCAGAAAACTTCATCCG
This sequence comes from Dermacentor andersoni, assembly GCF_023375885.2. NCBI lineage: Eukaryota > Metazoa > Arthropoda > Arachnida > Ixodida > Ixodidae > Dermacentor > Dermacentor andersoni. The sequence continues at coordinate 7,893 of NW_027314820.1, forward strand.
CGTCTACCAAAAGATGGATGTGCATGCTTAAAACGCGTTTTCGCACAAATGCGTGCGCGGGTGCTAAAAAGAGCAGCATCGGCATGCTTAGCACGTCGTTTGGTAGAAATCCACGTGCGCGTTCTGCCAAAAGCACCATTTGCATGCACATCTTGTGGTTTTGCAGAAAACTTCATCCGCGTCAACCAAAAGATGCATGAGCATGCTGAAAACGCGTTTTCGCACAAATCCGTGCGTGGGTGCTAAAAAGAGCAGCATCGGCATGCTTAGCACGTCGTTTGGTAGAAATCCACGTGCGCGTTCTGCCAAAAGCACCATTTGCATGCACATCTTGTGGTTTTGCAGAAAACTTCATCCGCGTCTACCAAAAGATGCATGTGCATGCTTAAAACGCGTTTTCGCACAAATCCGTGCGCGGACGCTAAAAAGAGCAGCATCGGCATGCTTAGCACGTCGTTTGGTAGAAATCCACGTGCGCGTTCTGCCAAAAGCACCATTTGCATGCACATCTTGTGGTTTTGCAGAAAACTTCATCCGCGTCTACCAAAAGATGCATGTGCATGCTTAAAACGCGTTTTCGCACAAATCCGTGTGCGGGTGCTAAAAAGAGCAGCATCGGCATGCTTAGCACGTCGTTTGGTACAAATCCACGTGCGCGTTTCTGCCAAAAGCACCATTTGCATGCACATCTTGTGGTTTTGCAGAAAACTTCATCCGCGTCTACCAAAAGATGCATGTGCATGCTTAAAACGCGTTTGTCGAACAAATCCGTGTGCGGGTGCTAAAAAAGAGCAGCATCGGCATGCTTAGCACGTCGTTTGGTAGAAATCCACGTGCGCGTTCTGCCAAAAGCACCATTTGCATGCACATCTTGTGGTTTTGCAGAAAACTTCATCCGCGTCTACCAAAAGATGCATGTGCATGCTTAAAACGCGTTTTCGCACAAATCCGTGCGCGGGTGCTAAAAAGAGCAGCATCGGCATGCTTAGCACGTCGTTTGGTAGAAATCCACGTGCGCGTTCTGCGAAAAGCACCATTTGCATGCACATCTTGTGGTTTTGCAGAAAACTTCATCCGCGTCTACCAAAAGATGCATGTGCATGCTTAAAACGCGTTTTCGCACAAATGCGTGCGCGGGTGCTAAAAAGAGCAGCATCGGCATGCTTAGCACGTCGTTTGGTAGAAATCCACGTGCGCGTTCTGCCAAAAGCACCATTTGCATGCACATCTTGTGTTTTGCAGAAAACTTCATCCGCGTCTACCAAAAGATGCATGTGCATGCTTAAAACACGTTTTCGCACAAATCCGTGCGCGGGTGCTAAAAAGAGAAGCATCGGCATGCTTCGCACGTCGTTTGGTAGAAATCCACGTGCGCGTTCTGCAAAAAGCACCATTTGCATGCACATCTTGTGGTTTTGCAGAAAACTTCATCGCGTCTACCAAAAGATGCATGTGCATGCTTAAAAACGCGTTTTCGCACAAATGCGTGCGCGGGTGCTAAAAAGAGTAGCATCGGCATGCTTAGCACGTCGTTTGGTAGAAATCCACGTGCGCGTTCTGCAAAAAGCACCATTTGCATGCACATCTTGTGGTTTTGCAGAAACTTCATCCGCGTCTACCAAAAGATGCATGTGCATGCTTAAAACGCGTTTTCGCACAAATGCGTGCGCGGGTGCTAAAAAGAGCAGCATCGGCATGCTTAGCACGTCGTTTGGTAGAAATCCACGTGCGCGTTCTGCCAAAAGCACCATTTGCATGCACATCTTGTGGTTTTGCAGAAAACTTCATCCGCGTCTACCAAAAGATGCATGTGCATGCTTAAAACGCGTTTTCGCACAAATCCGTGCGCGGGTGCTAAAAGAGCAGCATCGGCATGCTTAGCACGTCGTTTGGTAGAAATCCACGTGCGCGTTCTGCCAAAAGCACCATTTGCATGCACATCTTGTGGTTTTGCAGAAAACTTCATCCGCGTCTACCAAAAGATGCATGTGCATGCTTAAAACGCGTTTTCGCACAAATGCGTGCGCGGGTGCTAAAAAGAGCAGCATCGGCATGCTTAGCACGTCGTTTGGTAGAAATCCACGTGCGCGTTCTGCCAAAAGCACCATTTGCATGCACATCTTGTGGTTTTGCAGAAAACTTCATCCGCGTCAACCAAAAGATGCATGTGCATGCTGAAAACGCGTTTTCGCACAAATCCGTGCGTGGGTGCTAAAAAGAGCAGCATCGGCATGCTTAGCACGTCGTTTGGTAGAAATCCACGTGCGCGTTCTGCCAAAAGCACCATTTGCATGCACATCTTGTGGTTTTGCAGAAAACTTCATCCGCGTCTACCAAAAGATGCATGTGCATGCTTAAAACGCGTTTTCGCACAAATCCGTGCGCGGACGCTAAAAAGAGCAGCATCGGCATGCTTAGCACGTCGTTTGGTAGAAATCCACGTGCGCGTTCTGCCAAAAGCACCATTTGCATGCACATCTTGTGGTTTTGCAGAAAACTTCATCCGCGTCTACCAAAAGATGCATGTGCATGCTTAAAACGCGTTTTCGCACAAATCCGTGTGCGGGTGCTAAAAAGAGCAGCATCGGCATGCTTAGCACGTCGTTTGGTACAAATCCACGTGCGCGTTCTGCCAAAAGCACCATTTGCATGCACATCTTGTGGTTTTGCAGAAAACTTCATCCGCGTCTACCAAAAGATGCATGTGCATGCTTAAAACGCGTTTTCGAACAAATCCGTGTGCGGGTGCTAAAAAGAGCAGCATCGGCATGCTTAGCACGTCGTTTGGTAGAAATCCACGTGCGCGTTCTGCCAAAAGCACCATTTGCATGCACATCTTGTGGTTTTGCAGAAAACTTCATCCGCGTCTACCAAAAGATGCATGTGCATGCTTAAAACGCGTTTTCGCACAAATCCGTGCGCGGGTGCTAAAAAGAGCAGCATCGGCATGCTTAGCACGTCGTTTGGTAGAAATCCACGTGCGCGTTCTGCGAAAAGCACCATTTGCATGCACATCTTGTGGTTTTGCAGAAAACTTCATCCGCGTCTACCAAAAGATGCATGTGCATGCTTAAAACGCGTTTTCGCACAAATGCGTGCGCGGGTGCTAAAAAGAGCAGCATCGGCATGCTTAGCACGTCGTTTGGTAGAAATCCACGTGCGCGTTCTGCCAAAAGCACCATTTGCATGCACATCTTGTGGTTTTGCAGAAAACTTCATCCGCGTCTACCAAAAGATGCATGTGCATGCTTAAAACACGTTTTCGCACAAATCCGTGCGCGGGTGCTAAAAAGAGCAGCATCGGCATGCTTCGCACGTCGTTTGGTAGAAATCCACGTGCGCGTTCTGCAAAAAGCACCATTTGCATGCACATCTTGTGGTTTTGCAGAAAACTTCATCCGCGTCTACCAAAAGATGCATGTGCATGCTTAAAACGCGTTTTCGCACAAATGCGTGCGCGGGTGCTAAAAAGAGTAGCATCGGCATGCTTAGCACGTCGTTTGGTAGAAATCCACGTGCGCGTTCTGCAAAAAGCACCATTTGCATGCACATCTTGTGGTTTTGCAGAAAACTTCATCCGCGTCTACCAAAAGATGCATGTGCATGCTTAAAACGCGTTTTCGCACAAATGCGTGCGCGGGTGCTAAAAAGAGCAGCATCGGCATGCTTAGCACGTCGTTTGGTAGAAATCCACGTGCGCGTTCTGCCAAAAGCACCATTTGCATGCACATCTTGTGGTTTTGCAGAAAACTTCATCCGCGTCTACCAAAAGATGCATGTGCATGCTTAAAACGCGTTTTCGCACAAATCCGTGCGCGGGTGCTAAAAAGAGCAGCATCGGCATGCTTAGCACGTCGTTTGGTAGAAATCCACGTGCGCGTTCTGCCAAAAGCACCATTTGCATGCACATCTTGTGGTTTTGCAGAAAACTTCATCCGCGTCTACCAAAAGATGCATGTGCATGCTTAAAACGCGTTTTCGCACAAATGCGTGCGCGGGTGCTAAAAAGAGCAGCATCGGCATGCTTAGCACGTCGTTTGGTAGAAATCCACGTGCGCGTTCTGCCAAAAGCACCATTTGCATGCACATCTTGTGGTTTTGCAGAAAACTTCATCCGCGTCTACCAAAATGCATGTGCATGCTTAAAACGCGTTTTCGCACAAATCCATGCGTGGGTGCTAAAAAGAGCAGCATCGGCATGCTTAGCACGTCGTTTGGTAGAAATCCACGTGCGCGTTCTGCCAAAAGCACCATTTGCATGCACATCTTGTGGTTTTGCAGAAAACTTCATCCGCGTATACCAAAAGATGCATGTGCATGCTTAAAACGCGTTTTCGCGCAAATCCGTGCGCGGGTGCTAAAAAGAGCAGCATCGGCATGCTTAGCACGTCGTTTGGTAGAAATCCACGTGCGCGTTCTGCCAAAAGCACCATTTGCATGCACATCTTGTGGTTTTGCAGAAAACTTCATCCGCGTCTACCAAAAGATGCATGTGCATGCTTAAAACGCGTTTTCGCACAAATCCGTGCGCGGGTGCTAAAAAGAGCAGCATCGGCATGCTTAGCACGTCGTTTGGTAGAAATCCACGTGCGCGTTCTGCCAAAAGCACCATTTGCATGCACATCTTGTGGTTTTGCAGAAAACTTCATCCGCGTCTACCAAAAGATGCATGTGCATGCTTAAAACGCGTTTTCGCACAAATGCGTGCGCGGGTGCTAAAAAGAGCAGCATCGGCATGCTTAGCACGTCGTTTGGTAGAAATCCACGTGCGCGTTCTGCCAAAAGCACCATTTGCATGCACATCTTGTGGTTTTGCAGAAAACTTCATCCGCGTCTACCAAAAGATGCATGTGCATGCTTAAAACGCGTTCTCGCACAAATCCGTGCGCGGGTGCTAAAAAGAGCAGCATCGGCATGCTTAGCACGTCGTTTGGTAGAAATCCACGTGCGCGTTCTGCCAAAAGCACCATTTGCATGCACATCTTGTGGTTTTGCAGAAAACTTCATCCGCGTCTACCAAAAGATGCATGTGCATGCTTAAAACGCGTTTTCGCACAAATGCGTGCGCGGGTGCTAAAAAGAGCAGCATCGGCATGCTTAGCACGTCGTTTGGTAGAAATCCACGTGCGCGTTCTGCCAAAAGCACCATTTTCATGCACATCTTGTGGTTTTGCAGAAAACTTCATCCGCGTCTACCAAAAGATGCATGTGCATGCTTAAAACACGTTTTCGCACAAATGCGTGCGCGGGTGCTAAAAAGAGCAGCATCGGCATGCTTAGCACGTCGTTTGGTAGAAATCCACGTGCGCGTTCTGCCAAAGGCACCATTTGCATGCACATCTTGTGGTTTTGCAGAAAACTTCATCCGCGTCTACCAAAAGATGGATGTGCATGCTTAAAACGCGTTTTCGCACAAATCCGTGCGCGGGTGCTAAAAAGAGCAGCATCGGCATGCTTAGCACGTCGTTTGGTAGAAATCCACGTGCGCGTTCTGCCAAAAGCACCATTTGCATGCACATCTTGTGGTTTTGCAGAAAACTTCATCCGCGTCTACCAAAAGATGCATGTGCATGCTTAAAACGCGTTTTCGCACAAATGCGTGCGCGGGTGCTAAAAAGAGCAGCATCGGCATGCTTAGCACGTCGTTTGGTAGAAATCCACGTGCGCGTTCTGCCAAAAGCACCATTTGCATGCACATCTTGTGGTTTTGCAGAAAACTTCATCCGCGTCTACCAAAAGATGCATGTGCATGCTTAAAAGACGTTTTCGCACAAATCCGTGCGCGGGTGCTAAAAAGAGCAGCATCGGCATGCTTAGCACGTCGTTTGGTAGAAATCCACGTGCGCGTTCTGCAAAAAGCACCATTTGCATGCACATCTTGTGGTTTTGCAGAAAACTTCATCCGCGTCTACCAAAAGATGCATGTGCATGCTTAAAACGCGTTTTCGCACAAATGCGTGCGCGGGTGCTAAAAAAAGTTGCATCGGCATGCTTAGCACGTCGTTTGGTAGAAATCCACGTGAGCGTTCTGCAAAAAGCACCATTTGCATGCACATCTTGTGGTTTTGCAGAAAACTTCATCCGCGTCTACCAAAAGATGCATGTGCATGCTTAAAACGCGTTTTCGCACAAATGCGTGCGCGGGTGCTAAAAAGAGCAGCATCGGCATGCTTAGCACGTCGTTTGGTAGAAATCCACGTGCGCGTTCTGCCAAAAGCACCATTTGCATGCACATCTTGTGGTTTTGCAGAAAACTTCATCCGCGCCTACCAAAAAATGCATGTGCATGCTTAAAACGCGTTTTCGCACAAATCCGTGCGTGGGTGCTAAAAAGAGCAGCATCGGCATGCTTAGCACGTCGTTTGGTAGAAATCCACGTGCGCGTTCTGCCAAAAGCACCATTTGCATGCACATCTTGTGGTTTTGCAGAAAACTTCATCCGCGTCTACCAAAAGATGCATATGCATGCTTAAAACGCGTTTTCGCACAAATCCGTGCGCGGGTGCTAAAAAGAGAAGCATCGGCATGCTTAGCACGTCGTTTGGTAGAAATCCACGTGCGCGTTCTGCCAAAAGCACCATTTGCATGCACATCTTGTGGTTTTGCAGAAAACTTCATCCGCGTCTACCAAAAGATGCATGTGCATGCTTAAAACGCGTTTTCGCACAAATCCGTGTGCGGGTGCTAAAAAGAGCAGCATCGCATGCTTAGCACGTCGTTTGGTAGAAATCCACGTGCGCGTTCTGCCAAAAGCACCATTTGCATGCACATCTTGTGGTTTTGCAGAAAACTTCATCCGCGTCTACCAAAAGATGCATGTGCATGCTTAAAACGCGTTTTCGCACAAATGCGTGCGCGGGTGCTAAAAAGAGCAGCATCGGCAAGCTTAGCACGTCGTTTGGTAGAAATCCACGTGCGCGTTCTGCAAAAAGCACCATTTGCATGCACATCTTGTGGTTTTGCAGAAAACTTCATCCGCGTCTACCAAAAGATGCATGTGCATGCTTAAAACGCGTTTTCGCACAAATGCGTGCGCGGGTGCTAAAAAGAGCAGCATCGGCATGCTTAGCACGTCGTTTGGTAGAAATCCACGTGCGCGTTCTGCAAAAAGCACCATTTGCATGCACATCTTGTGGTTTTGCAGAAAACTTCATCCGCGTCTACCAAAAGATGCATGTGCATGCTTAAAACGCGTTTTCGCACAAATGCGTGCGCGGGTGCTAAAAAGAGCAGCATCGGCATGCTTAGCACGTCGTTTGGTAGAAATCCACGTGCGCGTTCTGCCAAAAGCACCATTTGCATGCACATCTTGTGGTTTTGCAGAAAACTTCATCCGCGTCTACCAAAAGATGCATGTGCATGCTTAAAACGCGTTTTCGCACAAATGCGTGCGCGGGTGCTAAAAAGAGCAGCATCGGCATGCTTAGCACGTCGTTTGGTAGAAATCCACGTGCGCGTTCTGCAAAAAGCACCATTTGCATGCACATCTTGTGGTTTTGCAGAAAACTTCATCCGCGTCTACCAAAAGATGCATGTGCATGCTTAAAACGCGTTTTCGCACAAATGCGTGCGCGGGTGCTAAAAAGAGCAGCATCGGCATGCTTAGCACGTCGTTTGGTAGAAATCCACGTGCCCGTTCTGCAAAAGCACCATTTGCATGCACATCTTGTGGTTTTGCAGAAAACTTCATCCGCGTCTACCAAAAGATGCATGTGCATGCCTAAAACGCGTTTTCGCACAAATCCGTGCGCGGGTGCTAAAAAGAGCAGCATCGGCATGCTTAGCACGTCGTTTGGTAGAAATCCACGTGCGCGTTCTGCAAAAAGCACCATTTGCATGCACATCTTGTGGTTTTGCAGAAAACTTCATCTGCGTCTACCAAAAGATGCATGTGCATGCTTAAAACGCGTTTTCGCACAAATGCGTGCGCGGGTGCTAAAAAGAGCAGCATCGGCATGCTTAGCACGTCGTTTGGTAGAAATCCACGTGCGCGTTCTGCAAAAAGCACCATTTGCATGCACATCTTGTGGTTTTGCAGAAAACTTCATCCGCGTCTACCAAAAGATGCATGTGCATGCTTAAAACGCGTTTTCGCACAAATGCGTGCGCGGGTGCTAAAAAGAGCAGCATCGGCATGCTTAGCACGTCGTTTGGTAGAAATCCACGTGCGCGTTCTGGAAAAAGCACCATTTGCATGCACATCTTGTGGTTTTGCAGAAAACTTCATCCGCGTCTACCAAAAGATGCATGTGCATGCTTAAAACGCGTTTTCGCACAAATCCGTGCGCGGGTGCTAAAAAGAGCAGCATCGGCATGCTTAGCACGTCGTTTGGTAGAAATCCACGTGCGCGTTCTGCAAAAAGCACCATGTGCATGCACATCTTGTGGTTTTGCAGAAAACTTCATCCGCGTCTACCAAAAGATGCATGTGCATGCTTAAAACGCGTTTTCGCACAAATGCGTGCGCGGGCGCTAAAAAGAGCAGCATCGGCATGCTTAGCACGTCGTTTGGTAGAAATCCACGTGCGCGTTCTGCCAAAAGCACCATTTGCATGCACATCTTGTGGTTTTGCAGAAAACTTCATCCGCGTCTACCAAAAGATGCATGTGCATGCTTAAAACGCGTTTTCGCACAAATCCGTGCGCGGGTGCTAAAAAGAGCAGCATCGGCAAGCTTAGCACGTCGTTTGGTAGAAATCCACGTGCGCGTTCTGCAAAAAGAACCATTTGCATGCACATCTTGTGGTTTTGCAGAAAACTTCATCCGCGTCTACCAAACGATGCATGTGCATGCTTAAAACGCGTTTTCGCACAAATGCGTGCGCGGGTGCTAAAAAGAGCAGCATCGGCATGCTTAGCACGTCGTTTGGTAGAAATCCACGTGCGCGTTCTGCAAAAAGCACCATTTGCATGCACATCTTGTGGTTTTGCCGAAAACTTCATCCGCGTCTACCAAAAGATGCATGTGCATGCTTAAAACGCGTTTTCGCACAAATGCGTGCGCGGGTGCTAAAAAGAGCGGCATCGGCATGCTTAGCACGTCGTTTGGTAGAAATTCACGTGCGCGTTCTGCCAAAAGCACCATTTGCATGCACATCTTGTGGTTTTGCAGAAAACTTCATCCGCGTCTACCAAAAGATGCATGTGCATGCTTAAAACGCGTTTTCGCACAAATCCGTGCGCGGGTGCTAAAAAGAGCAGCATCGGCATGCTTAGCACGTCGTTTGGTAGAAATCCACGTGCGCGTTCTGCCAAAAGCACCATTTGCATGCACATCTTGTGGTTTTGCAGAAAACTTCATCCGCGTCTACCAAAAGATGCATGTGCATGCTTAAAACGCGTTTTCGCACAAATCCGTGCGCGGGTGCTAAAATGAGCAGCATCGGCAAGCTTAGCACGTCGTTTGGTAGAAATCCACGTGCGCGTTCTGCAAAAAGAACCATTTGCATGCACATCTTGTGGTTTTGCAGAAAACTTCATCCGCGTCTACCAAACGATGCATGTGCATGCTTAAAACGCGTTTTCGCACAAATGCGTGCGCGGGTGCTAAAAAGAGCAGCATCGGCATGCTTAGCACGTCGTTTGGTAGAAATCCACGTGCGCGTTCTGCAAAAAGCACCATTTGCATGCACATCTTGTGGTTTTGCCGAAAACTTCATCCGCGTCTACCAAAAGATGCATGTGCATGCTTAAAACGCGTTTTCGCACAAATGCGTGCGCGGGTGCTAAAAAGAGCGGCATCGGCATGCTTAGCACGTCGTTTGGTAGAAATTCACGTGCGCGTTCTGCCAAAAGCACCATTTGCATGCACATCTTGTGGTTTTGCAGAAAACTTCATCCGCGTCTACCAAAAGATGCATGTGCATGCTTAAAACGCGTTTTCGCACAAATCCGTGCGCGGGTGCTAAAAAGAGCAGCATCGGCATGCTTAGCACGTCGTTTGGTAGAAATCCACGTGCGCGTTCTGCCAAAAGCACCATTTGCATGCACATCTTGTGGTTTTGCAGAAAACTTCATCCGCGTCTACCAAAAGATGCATGTGCATGCTTAAAACGCGTTTTCGCACGAATGCGTGCGCGGGTGCTAAAAAGAGCAGCATCGGCATGCTTAGCACGTCGTTTGGTAGAAATCCACGTGCGCGTTCTGCAAAAAGCACCATTTGCATGCACATCTTGTGGTTTTGCAGAAAACTTCATCCGCGTCTACCAAAAGATGCATGTGCATGCTTAAAACGCGTTTTCGCACAAATGCGTGCGCGGGTGCTAAAAAGAGCAGCATCGGCATGCTTAGCACGTTGTTTGGTAGAAATCCATGTGCGCGTTCTGCAAAAAGCACCATTTGCATGCACATCTTGTGGTTTTGCAGAAAACTTCATCCGCGTCTACCAAAATATGCATGTGCATGCTTAAAACGCGTTTTTGCACAAATGCGTGCGCGGGTGCTAAAAAGAGCAGCATCGGCATGCTTAGCACGTCGTTTGGTAGAAATCCACGTGCGCGTTCTGCAAAAAGCACCATTTGCATGCACATCTTGTGGTTTTGCAGAAAACTTCATCCGCGTCTACCAAAAGATGCATGTGCATGCTTAAAACGCGTTGTCGCACAAATGCGTGCGCGGGTGCTAAAAAGAGCAGCATCTGCATGCTTAGCACGTCGTTTGGTAGAAATCCACGTGCGCGTTCTGCAAAAAGCACCATTTGCGTGCACATCTTGTGGTTTTGCAGAAAACTTCATCCGCGTCTACCAAAAGATGCATGTGCATGCTTAAAACGCGTTTTCGCACAAATGCGTGCGCGGGTGCTAAAAAGAGCAGCATCGGCATGCTTAGCACGTCGTTTGGTAGAAATCCACGTGCGCGTTCTGCCAAAAGCACCATTTGCATGCACATCTTGTGGTTTTGCAGAAAACTTCATCCGCGTCTACCAAAAGATGCATGTGCATGCTTAAAACGCGTTTTCGCACAAATCCGTGCGCGGGTGCTAAAAAGAGCAGCATCGGCATGCTTAGCACGTCGTTTGGTAGAAATCCACGTGCGCGTTCTGCCAAAAGCACCATTTGCATGCACATATTGTGGTTTTGCAGAAAACTTCATCCGCGTCTACCAAAAGATGCATGTGCATGCTTAAAACGCGTTTTCGCACAAATGCGTGCGCGGGTGCTAAAAAGAGCAGCATCGGCATGCTTAGCACGTCGTTTGGTAGAAATCCACGTGCGCGTTCTGCCAAAAGCACCATTTGCATGCACATCTTGTGGTTTTGCAGAAAACTTCATCCGCGTCTACCAAAAGATGCATGTGCATGCTTAAAACGCGTTTTCGCACAAATCCGTGCGCGGGTGCTAAAAAGAGCAGCATCGGCATGCTTAGCACGTCGTTTGGTAGAAATCCACGTGCGCGTTCTACAAAAAGCACCATTTGCATGCACATCTTGTGGTTTTGCAGAAAACTTCATCCGCGTCTACCAAAAGATGGATGTGCATGCTTAAAACGCGTTTTCGCAGAAATGCGTGCGCGGGTGCTAAAAAGAGCAGCATCGGCATGCTTAGCACGTCGTTTGGTAGAAATCCACGTGCGCGTTCTGCCAAAAGCACCATTTGCATGCACATCTTGTGGTTTTGCAGAAAACTTCATCCGCGTCAACCAAAAGATGCATGTGCATGCTGAAAACGCGTTTTCGCACAAATCCGTGCGTGGGTGCTAAAAAGAGCAGCATCGGCATGCTTAGCACGTCGTTTGGTAGAAATCCACGTGCGCGTTCTGCCAAAAGCACCATTTGCATGCACATCTTGTGGTTTTGCAGAAAACTTCATCCGCGTCTACCAAAAGATGCATGTGCATGCTTAAAACGCGTTTTCGCACAAATCCGTGCGCGGACGCTAAAAAGAGCAGCATCGGCATGCTTAGCACGTCGTTTGGTAGAAATCCACGTGCGCGTTCTGCCAAAAGCACCATTTGCATGCACATCTTGTGGTTTTGCAGAAAACTTCATCCGCGTCTACCAAAAGATGCATGTGCATGCTTAAAACGCGTTTTCGCACAAATCCGTGTGCGGGTGCTAAAAAGAGCAGCATCGGCATGCTTAGCACGTCGTTTGGTACAAATCCACGTGCGCGTTCTGCCAAAAGCACCATTTGCATGCACATCTTGTGGTTTTGCAGAAAACTTCATCCGCGTCTACCAAAAGATGCATGTGCATGCTTAAAACGCGTTTTCGAACAAATCCGTGTGCGGGTGCTAAAAAGAGCAGCATCGGCATGCTTAGCACGTCGTTTGGTAGAAATCCACGTGCGCGTTCTGCCAAAAGCACCATTTGCATGCACATCTTGTGGTTTTGCAGAAAACTTCATCCGCGTCTACCAAAAGATGCATGTGCATGCTTAAAACGCGTTTTCGCACAAATCCGTGCGCGGGTGCTAAAAAGAGCAGCATCGGCATGCTTAGCACGTCGTTTGGTAGAAATCCACGTGCGCGTTCTGCGAAAAGCACCATTTGCATGCACATCTTGTGGTTTTGCAGAAAACTTCATCCGCGTCTACCAAAAGATGCATGTGCATGCTTAAAACGCGTTTTCGCACAAATGCGTGCGCGGGTGCTAAAAAGAGCAGCATCGGCATGCTTAGCACGTCGTTGGGTAGAAATCCACGTGCGCGTTCTGCCAAAAGCACCATTTGCATGCACATCTTGTGGTTTTGCAGAAAACTTCATCCGCGTCTACCAAAAGATGCATGTGCATGCTTAAAACACGTTTTCGCACAAATCCGTGCGCGGGTGCTAAAAAGAGCAGCATCGGCATGCTTCGCACGTCGTTTGGTAGAAATCCACGTGCGCGTTCTGCAAAAAGCACCATTTGCATGCACATCTTGTGGTTTTGCAGAAAACTTCATCCGCGTCTACCAAAAGATGCATGTGCATGCTTAAAACGCGTTTTCGCACAAATGCGTGCGCGGGTGCTAAAAAGAGTAGCATCGGCATGCTTAGCACGTCGTTTGGTAGAAATCCACGTGCGCGTTCTGCAAAAAGCACCATTTGCATGCACATCTTGTGGTTTTGCAGAAAACTTCATCCGCGTCTACCAAAAGATGCATGTGCATGCTTAAAACGCGTTTTCGCACAAATGCGTGCGCGGGTGCTAAAAAGAGCAGCATCGGCATGCTTAGCACGTCGTTTGGTAGAAATCCACGTGCGCGTTCTGCCAAAAGCACCATTTGCATGCACATCTTGTGGTTTTGCAGAAAACTTCATCCGCGTCTACCAAAAGATGCATGTGCATGCTTAAAACGCGTTTTCGCACAAATCCGTGCGCGGGTGCTAAAAAGAGCAGCATCGGCATGCTTAGCACGTCGTTTGGTAGAAATCCACGTGCGCGTTCTGCCAAAAGCACCATTTGCATGCACATCTTGTGGTTTTGCAGAAAACTTCATCCGCGTCTACCAAAAGATGCATGTGCATGCTTAAAACGCGTTTTCGCACAAATGCGTGCGCGGGTGCTAAAAAGAGCAGCATCGGCATGCTTAGCACGTCGTTTGGTAGAAATCCACGTGCGCGTTCTGCCAAAAGCACCATTTGCATGCACATCTTGTGGTTTTGCAGAAAACTTCATCCGCGTCTACCAAAATGCATGTGCATGCTTAAAACGCGTTTTCGCACAAATCCATGCGTGGGTGCTAAAAAGAGCAGCATCGGCATGCTTAGCACGTCGTTTGGTAGAAATCCACGTGCGCGTTCTGCCAAAAGCACCATTTGCATGCACATCTTGTGGTTTTGCAGAAAACTTCATCCGCGTCTACCAAAAGATGCATGTGCATGCTTAAAACGCGTTTTCGCGCAAATCCGTGCGCGGGTGCTAAAAAGAGCAGCATCGGCATGCTTAGCACGTCGTTTGGTAGAAATCCACGTGCGCGTTCTGCCAAAAGCACCATTTGCATGCACATCTTGTGGTTTTGCAGAAAACTTCATCCGCGTCTACCAAAAGATGCATGTGCATGCTTAAAACGCGTTTTCGCACAAATCCGTGCGCGGGTGCTAAAAAGAGCAGCATCGGCATGCTTAGCACGTCGTTTGGTAGAAATCCACGTGCGCGTTCTGCCAAAAGCACCATTTGCATGCACATCTTGTGGTTTTGCAGAAAACTTCATCCGCGTCTACCAAAAGATGCATGTGCATGCTTAAAACGCGTTTTCGCACAAATGCGTGCGCGGGTGCTAAAAAGAGCAGCATCGGCATGCTTAGCACGTCGTTTGGTAGAAATCCACGTGCGCGTTCTGCCAAAAGCACCATTTGCATGCACATCTTGTGGTTTTGCAGAAAACTTCATCCGCGTCTACCAAAAGATGCATGTGCATGCTTAAAACGCGTTTTCGCACAAATCCGTGCGCGGGTGCTAAAAAGAGCAGCATCGGCATGCTTAGCACGTCGTTTGGTAGAAATCCACGTGCGCGTTCTGCCAAAAGCACCATTTGCATGCACATCTTGTGGTTTTGCAGAAAACTTCATCCGCGTCTACCAAAAGATGCATGTGCATGCTTAAAACGCGTTTTCGCACAAATGCGTGCGCGGGTGCTAAAAAGAGCAGCATCGGCATGCTTAGCACGTCGTTTGGTAGAAATCCACGTGCGCGTTCTGCCAAAAGCACCATTTTCATGCACATCTTGTGGTTTTGCAGAAAACTTCATCCGCGTCTACCAAAAGATGCATGTGCATGCTTAAAACACGTTTTCGCACAAATGCGTGCGCGGGTGCTAAAAAGAGCAGCATCGGCATGCTTAGCACGTCGTTTGGTAGAAATCCACGTGCGCGTTCTGCCAAAGGCACCATTTGCATGCACATCTTGTGGTTTTGCAGAAAACTTCATCCGCGTCTACCAAAAGATGGATGTGCATGCTTAAAACGCGTTTTCGCACAAATCCGTGCGCGGGTGCTAAAAAGAGCAGCATCGGCATGCTTAGCACGTCGTTTGGTAGAAATCCACGTGCGCGTTCTGCCAAAAGCACCATTTGCATGCACATCTTGTGGTTTTGCAGAAAACTTCATCCGCGTCTACCAAAAGATGCATGTGCATGCTTAAAACGCGTTTTCGCACAAATGCGTGCGCGGGTGCTAAAAAGAGCAGCATCGGCATGCTTAGCACGTCGTTTGGTAGAAATCCACGTGCGCGTTCTGCCAAAAGCACCATTTGCATGCACATCTTGTGGTTTTGCAGAAAACTTCATCCGCGTCTACCAAAAGATGCATGTGCATGCTTAAAAGACGTTTTCGCACAAATCCGTGCGCGGGTGCTAAAAAGAGCAGCATCGGCATGCTTAGCACGTCGTTTGGTAGAAATCCACGTGCGCGTTCTGCAAAAAGCACCATTTGCATGCACATCTTGTGGTTTTGCAGAAAACTTCATCCGCGTCTACCAAAAGATGCATGTGCATGCTTAAAACGCGTTTTCGCACAAATGCGTGCGCGGGTGCTAAAAAAAGTTGCATCGGCATGCTTAGCACGTCGTTTGGTAGAAATCCACGTGAGCGTTCTGCAAAAAGCACCATTTGCATGCACATCTTGTGGTTTTGCAGAAAACTTCATCCGCGTCTACCAAAAGATGCATGTGCATGCTTAAAACGCGTTTTCGCACAAATGCGTGCGCGGGTGCTAAAAAGAGCAGCATCGGCATGCTTAGCACGTCGTTTGGTAGAAATCCACGTGCGCGTTCTGCCAAAAGCACCATTTGCATGCACATCTTGTGGTTTTGCAGAAAACTTCATCCGCGCCTACCAAAAAATGCATGTGCATGCTTAAAACGCGTTTTCGCACAAATCCGTGCGTGGGTGCTAAAAAGAGCAGCATCGGCATGCTTAGCACGTCGTTTGGTAGAAATCCACGTGCGCGTTCTGCCAAAAGCACCATTTGCATGCACATCTTGTGGTTTTGCAGAAAACTTCATCCGCGTCTACCAAAAGATGCATGTGCATGCTTAAAACGCGTTTTCGCACAAATCCGTGCGCGGGTGCTAAAAAGAGAAGCATCGGCATGCTTAGCACGTCGTTTGGTAGAAATCCACGTGCGCGTTCTGCCAAAAGCACCATTTGCATGCACATCTTGTGGTTTTGCAGAAAACTTCATCCGCGTCTACCAAAAGATGCATGTGCATGCTTAAAACGCGTTTTCGCACAAATGCGTGCGCGGGTGCTAAAAAGAGCAGCATCGGCATGCTTAGCACGTCGTTTGGTAGAAATCCACGTGCGCGTTCTGCCAAAAGCACCATTTGCATGCACATCTTGTGGTTTTGCAGAAAACTTCATCCGCGTCAACCAAAAGATGCATGTGCATGCTGAAAACGCGTTTTCGCACAAATCCGTGCGTGGGTGCTAAAAAGAGCAGCATCGGCATGCTTAGCACGTCGTTTGGTAGAAATCCACGTGCGCGTTCTGCCAAAAGCACCATTTGCATGCACATCTTGTGGTTTTGCAGAAAACTTCATCCGCGTCTACCAAAAGATGCATGTGCATGCTTAAAACGCGTTTTCGCACAAATGCGTGCGCGGGTGCTAAAAAGAGCAGCATCGGCATGCTTAGCACGTCGTTTGGTAGAAATCCACGTGCGCGTTCTGCCAAAAGCACCATTTGCATGCACATCTTGTGGTTTTGCAGAAAACTTCATCCGCGTCTACCAAAAGATGCATGTGCATGCTTAAAACGCGTTTTCGCACAAATCCGTGTGCGGGTGCTAAAAAGAGCAGCATCGGCATGCTTAGCACGTCGTTTGGTACAAATCCACGTGCGCGTTCTGCCAAAAGCACCATTCGCATGCACATCTTGTGGTTTTGCAGAAAACTTCATCCGCGTCTACCAAAAGATGCATGTGCATGCTTAAAACGCGTTTTCGAACAAATCCGTGTGCGGGTGCTAAAAAGAGCAGCATCGGCATGCTTAGCACGTCGTTTGGTAGAAATCCACGTGCGCGTTCTGCCAAAAGCACCATTTGCATGCACATCTTGTGGTTTTGCAGAAAACTTCATCCGCGTCTACCAAAAGATGCATGTGCATGCTTAAAACGCGTTTTCGCACAAATCCGTGCGCGGGTGCTAAAAAGAGCAGCATCGGCATGCTTAGCACGTCGTTTGGTAGAAATCCACGTGCGCGTTCTGCGAAAAGCACCATTTGCATGCACATCTTGTGGTTTTGCAGAAAACTTCATCCGCGTCTACCAAAAGATGCATGTGCATGCTTAAAACGCGTTTTCGCACAAATGCGTGCGCGGGTGCTAAAAAGAGCAGCATCGGCATGCTTAGCACGTCGTTTGGTAGAAATCCACGTGCGCGTTCTGCCAAAAGCACCATTTGCATGCACATCTTGTGGTTTTGCAGAAAACTTCATCCGCGTCTACCAAAAGATGCATGTGCATGCTTAAAACACGTTTTCGCACAAATCCGTGCGCGGGTGCTAAAAAGAGCAGCATCGGCATGCTTCGCACGTCGTTTGGTAGAAATCCACGTGCGCGTTCTGCAAAAAGCACCATTTGCATGCACATCTTGTGGTTTTGCAGAAAACTTCATCCGCGTCTACCAAAAGATGCATGTGCATGCTTAAAACGCGTTTTCGCACAAATGCGTGCGCGGGTGCTAAAAAGAGTAGCATCGGCATGCTTAGCACGTCGTTTGGTAGAAATCCACGTGCGCGTTCTGCAAAAAGCACCATTTGCATGCACATCTTGTGGTTTTGCAGAAAACTTCATCCGCGTCTACCAAAAGATGCATGTGCATGCTTAAAACGCGTTTTCGCACAAATGCGTGCGCGGGTGCTAAAAAGAGCAGCATCGGCATGCTTAGCACGTCGTTTGGTAGAAATCCACGTGCGCGTTCTGCCAAAAGCACCATTTGCATGCACATCTTGTGGTTTTGCAGAAAACTTCATCCGCGTCTACCAAAAGATGCATGTGCATGCTTAAAACGCGTTTTCGCACAAATCCGTGCGCGGGTGCTAAAAAGAGCAGCATCGGCATGCTTAGCACGTCGTTTGGTAGAAATCCACGTGCGCGTTCTGCCAAAAGCACCATTTGCATGCACATCTTGTGGTTTTGCAGAAAACTTCATCCGCGTCTACCAAAAGATGCATGTGCATGCTTAAAACGCGTTTTCGCACAAATCCGTGCGCGGGTGCTAAAAAGAGCAGCATCGGCATGCTTAGCACGTCGTTTGGTAGAAATCCACGTGCGCGTTCTGCCAAAAGCACCATTTGCATGCACATCTTGTGGTTTTGCAGAAAACTTCATCCGCGTCTACCAAAATGCATGTGCATGCTTAAAACGCGTTTTCGCACAAATCCATGCGTGGGTGCTAAAAAGAGCAGCATCGGCATGCTTAGCACGTCGTTTGGTAGAAATCCACGTGCGCGTTCTGCCAAAAGCACCATTTGCATGCACATCTTGTGGTTTTGCAGAAAACTTCATCCGCGTCTACCAAAAGATGCATGTGCATGCTTAAAACGCGTTTTCGCGCAAATCCGTGCGCGGGTGCTAAAAAGAGCAGCATCGGCATGCTTAGCACGTCGTTTGGTAGAAATCCACGTGCGCGTTCTGCAAAAAGCACCATTTGCGTGCACATCTTGTGGTTTTGCAGAAAACTTCATCCGCGTCTACCAAAAGATGCATGTGCATGCTTAAAACGCGTTTTCGCACAAATGCGTGCGCGGGTGCTAAAAAGAGCAGCATCGGCATGCTTAGCACGTCGTTTGGTAGAAATCCACGTGCGCGTTCTGCCAAAAGCACCATTTGCATGCACATCTTGTGGTTTTGCAGAAAACTTCATCCGCGTCTACCAAAAGATGCATGTGCATGCTTAAAACGCGTTTTCGCACAAATCCATGCGCGGGTGCTAAAAAGAGCAGCATCGGCATGCTTAGCACGTCGTTTGGTAGAAATCCACGTGCGCGTTCTGCCAAAAGCACCATTTGCATGCACATCTTGTGGTTTTGCAGAAAACTTCAAACGCGTCTACCAAAAGATG
This sequence comes from Dermacentor andersoni, assembly GCF_023375885.2. Lineage (NCBI taxonomy): Eukaryota > Metazoa > Arthropoda > Arachnida > Ixodida > Ixodidae > Dermacentor > Dermacentor andersoni. The sequence continues at coordinate 26,875 of NW_027314820.1, forward strand.
CATGTGCATGCTTAAAACGCGTTTTCGCACAAATGCGTGCGCGGGTGCTAAAAAGAGCAGCATCGGCATGCTTAGCACGTCGTTTGGTAGAAATCCACGTGCGCGTTCTGCCAAAAGCACCATTTGCATGCACATCTTGTGGTTTTGCAGAAAACTTCATCCGCGTCTACCAAAAGATGCATGTGCATGCTTAAAACGCGTTTTCGCACAAATCCGTGCGCGGGTGCTAAAAAGAGCAGGATCGGCATGCTTAGCACGTCGTTTGGTAGAAATCCACGTGCGCGTTCTACAAAAAGCACCATTTGCATGCACATCTTGTGGTTTTGCAGAAAACTTCATCCGCGTCTACCAAAAGATGCATGTGCATGCTTAAAACACGTTTTCGCACAAATGCGTGCGCGGGTGCTAAAAAGAGCAGCATCGGCATGCTTAGCACGTCGTTTGGTAGAAATCCACGTGCGCGTTCTGCCAAAAGCACCATTTGCATGCACATCTTGTGGTTTTGCAGAAAACTTCATCCGCGTCTACCAAAAGATGCATGTGCATGCTTAAAACGCGTTTTCGCACAAATCCGTGCGCGGGTGCTAAAAAGAGCAGCATCGGCATGCTTAGCACGTCATTTGGTAGAAATCCACGTGCGCGTTCTACAAAAAGCACCATTTGCATGCACATCTTGTGGTTTTGCAGAAAACTTCATCCGCGTCTACCAAAAGATGGATGTGCATGCTTAAAACGCGTTTTCGCACAAATGCGTGCGCGGGTGCTAAAAAGAGCAGCATCGGCATGCTTAGCACGTCGTTTGGTAGAAATCCACGTGCGCGTTCTGCCAAAAGCACCATTTGCATGCACATCTTGTGGTTTTGCAGAAAACTTCATCCGCGTCAACCAAAAGATGCATGTGCATGCTGAAAACGCGTTTTCGCACAAATCCGTGCGTGGGTGCTAAAAAGAGCAGCATCGGCATGCTTAGCACGTCGTTTGGTAGAAATCCACGTGCGCGTTCTGCCAAAAGCACCATTTGCATGCACATCTTGTGGTTTTGCAGAAAACTTCATCCGCGTCTACCAAAAGATGCATGTGCATGCTTAAAACGCGTTTTCGCACAAATCCGTGCGCGGACGCTAAAAAGAGCAGCATCGGCATGCTTAGCACGTCGTTTGGTAGAAATCCACGTGCGCGTTCTGCCAAAAGCACCATTTGCATGCACATCTTGTGGTTTTGCAGAAAACTTCATCCGCGTCTACCAAAAGATGCATGTGCATGCTTAAAACGCGTTTTCGCACAAATCCGTGTGCGGGTGCTAAAAAGAGCAGCATCGGCATGCTTAGCACGTCGTTTGGTACAAATCCACGTGCGCGTTCTGCCAAAAGCACCATTTGCATGCACATCTTGTGGTTTTGCAGAAAACTTCATCCGCGTCTACCAAAAGATGCATGTGCATGCTTAAAACGCGTTTTCGAACAAATCCGTGTGCGGGTGCTAAAAAGAGCAGCATCGGCATGCTTAGCACGTCGTTTGGTAGAAATCCACGTGCGCGTTCTGCCAAAAGCACCATTTGCATGCACATCTTGTGGTTTTGCAGAAAACTTCATCCGCGTCTACCAAAAGATGCATGTGCATGCTTAAAACGCGTTTTCGCACAAATCCGTGCGCGGGTGCTAAAAAGAGCAGCATCGGCATGCTTAGCACGTCGTTTGGTAGAAATCCACGTGCGCGTTCTGCGAAAAGCACCATTTGCATGCACATCTTGTGGTTTTGCAGAAAACTTCATCCGCGTCTACCAAAAGATGCATGTGCATGCTTAAAACGCGTTTTCGCACAAATGCGTGCGCGGGTGCTAAAAAGAGCAGCATCGGCATGCTTAGCACGTCGTTTGGTAGAAATCCACGTGCGCGTTCTGCCAAAAGCACCATTTGCATGCACATCTTGTGGTTTTGCAGAAAACTTCATCCGCGTCTACCAAAAGATGCATGTGCATGCTTAAAACACGTTTTCGCACAAATCCGTGCGCGGGTGCTAAAAAGAGAAGCATCGGCATGCTTCGCACGTCGTTTGGTAGAAATCCACGTGCGCGTTCTGCAAAAAGCACCATTTGCATGCACATCTTGTGGTTTTGCAGAAAACTTCATCCGCGTCTACCAAAAGATGCATGTGCATGCTTAAAACGCGTTTTCGCACAAATGCGTGCGCGGGTGCTAAAAAGAGTAGCATCGGCATGCTTAGCACGTCGTTTGGTAGAAATCCACGTGCGCGTTCTGCAAAAAGCACCATTTGCATGCACATCTTGTGGTTTTGCAGAAAACTTCATCCGCGTCTACCAAAAGATGCATGTGCATGCTTAAAACGCGTTTTCGCACAAATGCGTGCGCGGGTGCTAAAAAGAGCAGCATCGGCATGCTTAGCACGTCGTTTGGTAGAAATCCACGTGCGCGTTCTGCCAAAAGCACCATTTGCATGCACATCTTGTGGTTTTGCAGAAAACTTCATCCGCGTCTACCAAAAGATGCATGTGCATGCTTAAAACGCGTTTTCGCACAAATCCGTGCGCGGGTGCTAAAAAGAGCAGCATCGGCATGCTTAGCACGTCGTTTGGTAGAAATCCACGTGCGCGTTCTGCCAAAAGCACCATTTGCATGCACATCTTGTGGTTTTGCAGAAAACTTCATCCGCGTCTACCAAAAGATGCATGTGCATGCTTAAAACGCGTTTTCGCACAAATGCGTGCGCGGGTGCTAAAAAGAGCAGCATCGGCATGCTTAGCACGTCGTTTGGTAGAAATCCACGTGCGCGTTCTGCCAAAAGCACCATTTGCATGCACATCTTGTGGTTTTGCAGAAAACTTCATCCGCGTCAACCAAAAGATGCATGTGCATGCTGAAAACGCGTTTTCGCACAAATCCGTGCGTGGGTGCTAAAAAGAGCAGCATCGGCATGCTTAGCACGTCGTTTGGTAGAAATCCACGTGCGCGTTCTGCCAAAAGCACCATTTGCATGCACATCTTGTGGTTTTGCAGAAAACTTCATCCGCGTCTACCAAAAGATGCATGTGCATGCTTAAAACGCGTTTTCGCACAAATCCGTGCGCGGACGCTAAAAAGAGCAGCATCGGCATGCTTAGCACGTCGTTTGGTAGAAATCCACGTGCGCGTTCTGCCAAAAGCACCATTTGCATGCACATCTTGTGGTTTTGCAGAAAACTTCATCCGCGTCTACCAAAAGATGCATGTGCATGCTTAAAACGCGTTTTCGCACAAATCCGTGTGCGGGTGCTAAAAAGAGCAGCATCGGCATGCTTAGCACGTCGTTTGGTACAAATCCACGTGCGCGTTCTGCCAAAAGCACCATTTGCATGCACATCTTGTGGTTTTGCAGAAAACTTCATCCGCGTCTACCAAAAGATGCATGTGCATGCTTAAAACGCGTTTTCGAACAAATCCGTGTGCGGGTGCTAAAAAGAGCAGCATCGGCATGCTTAGCACGTCGTTTGGTAGAAATCCACGTGCGCGTTCTGCCAAAAGCACCATTTGCATGCACATCTTGTGGTTTTGCAGAAAACTTCATCCGCGTCTACCAAAAGATGCATGTGCATGCTTAAAACGCGTTTTCGCACAAATCCGTGCGCGGGTGCTAAAAAGAGCAGCATCGGCATGCTTAGCACGTCGTTTGGTAGAAATCCACGTGCGCGTTCTGCGAAAAGCACCATTTGCATGCACATCTTGTGGTTTTGCAGAAAACTTCATCCGCGTCTACCAAAAGATGCATGTGCATGCTTAAAACGCGTTTTCGCACAAATGCGTGCGCGGGTGCTAAAAAGAGCAGCATCGGCATGCTTAGCACGTCGTTTGGTAGAAATCCACGTGCGCGTTCTGCCAAAAGCACCATTTGCATGCACATCTTGTGGTTTTGCAGAAAACTTCATCCGCGTCTACCAAAAGATGCATGTGCATGCTTAAAACACGTTTTCGCACAAATCCGTGCGCGGGTGCTAAAAAGAGCAGCATCGGCATGCTTCGCACGTCGTTTGGTAGAAATCCACGTGCGCGTTCTGCAAAAAGCACCATTTGCATGCACATCTTGTGGTTTTGCAGAAAACTTCATCCGCGTCTACCAAAAGATGCATGTGCATGCTTAAAACGCGTTTTCGCACAAATGCGTGCGCGGGTGCTAAAAAGAGTAGCATCGGCATGCTTAGCACGTCGTTTGGTAGAAATCCACGTGCGCGTTCTGCAAAAAGCACCATTTGCATGCACATCTTGTGGTTTTGCAGAAAACTTCATCCGCGTCTACCAAAAGATGCATGTGCATGCTTAAAACGCGTTTTCGCACAAATGCGTGCGCGGGTGCTAAAAAGAGCAGCATCGGCATGCTTAGCACGTCGTTTGGTAGAAATCCACGTGCGCGTTCTGCCAAAAGCACCATTTGCATGCACATCTTGTGGTTTTGCAGAAAACTTCATCCGCGTCTACCAAAAGATGCATGTGCATGCTTAAAACGCGTTTTCGCACAAATCCGTGCGCGGGTGCTAAAAAGAGCAGCATCGGCATGCTTAGCACGTCGTTTGGTAGAAATCCACGTGCGCGTTCTGCCAAAAGCACCATTTGCATGCACATCTTGTGGTTTTGCAGAAAACTTCATCCGCGTCTACCAAAAGATGCATGTGCATGCTTAAAACGCGTTTTCGCACAAATGCGTGCGCGGGTGCTAAAAAGAGCAGCATCGGCATGCTTAGCACGTCGTTTGGTAGAAATCCACGTGCGCGTTCTGCCAAAAGCACCATTTGCATGCACATCTTGTGGTTTTGCAGAAAACTTCATCCGCGTCTACCAAAATGCATGTGCATGCTTAAAACGCGTTTTCGCACAAATCCATGCGTGGGTGCTAAAAAGAGCAGCATCGGCATGCTTAGCACGTCGTTTGGTAGAAATCCACGTGCGCGTTCTGCCAAAAGCACCATTTGCATGCACATCTTGTGGTTTTGCAGAAAACTTCATCCGCGTATACCAAAAGATGCATGTGCATGCTTAAAACGCGTTTTCGCGCAAATCCGTGCGCGGGTGCTAAAAAGAGCAGCATCGGCATGCTTAGCACGTCGTTTGGTAGAAATCCACGTGCGCGTTCTGCCAAAAGCACCATTTGCATGCACATCTTGTGGTTTTGCAGAAAACTTCATCCGCGTCTACCAAAAGATGCATGTGCATGCTTAAAACGCGTTTTCGCACAAATCCGTGCGCGGGTGCTAAAAAGAGCAGCATCGGCATGCTTAGCACGTCGTTTGGTAGAAATCCACGTGCGCGTTCTGCCAAAAGCACCATTTGCATGCACATCTTGTGGTTTTGCAGAAAACTTCATCCGCGTCTACCAAAAGATGCATGTGCATGCTTAAAACGCGTTTTCGCACAAATGCGTGCGCGGGTGCTAAAAAGAGCAGCATCGGCATGCTTAGCACGTCGTTTGGTAGAAATCCACGTGCGCGTTCTGCCAAAAGCACCATTTGCATGCACATCTTGTGGTTTTGCAGAAAACTTCATCCGCGTCTACCAAAAGATGCATGTGCATGCTTAAAACGCGTTCTCGCACAAATCCGTGCGCGGGTGCTAAAAAGAGCAGCATCGGCATGCTTAGCACGTCGTTTGGTAGAAATCCACGTGCGCGTTCTGCCAAAAGCACCATTTGCATGCACATCTTGTGGTTTTGCAGAAAACTTCATCCGCGTCTACCAAAAGATGCATGTGCATGCTTAAAACGCGTTTTCGCACAAATGCGTGCGCGGGTGCTAAAAAGAGCAGCATCGGCATGCTTAGCACGTCGTTTGGTAGAAATCCACGTGCGCGTTCTGCCAAAAGCACCATTTTCATGCACATCTTGTGGTTTTGCAGAAAACTTCATCCGCGTCTACCAAAAGATGCATGTGCATGCTTAAAACACGTTTTCGCACAAATGCGTGCGCGGGTGCTAAAAAGAGCAGCATCGGCATGCTTAGCACGTCGTTTGGTAGAAATCCACGTGCGCGTTCTGCCAAAGGCACCATTTGCATGCACATCTTGTGGTTTTGCAGAAAACTTCATCCGCGTCTACCAAAAGATGGATGTGCATGCTTAAAACGCGTTTTCGCACAAATCCGTGCGCGGGTGCTAAAAAGAGCAGCATCGGCATGCTTAGCACGTCGTTTGGTAGAAATCCACGTGCGCGTTCTGCCAAAAGCACCATTTGCATGCACATCTTGTGGTTTTGCAGAAAACTTCATCCGCGTCTACCAAAAGATGCATGTGCATGCTTAAAACGCGTTTTCGCACAAATGCGTGCGCGGGTGCTAAAAAGAGCAGCATCGGCATGCTTAGCACGTCGTTTGGTAGAAATCCACGTGCGCGTTCTGCCAAAAGCACCATTTGCATGCACATCTTGTGGTTTTGCAGAAAACTTCATCCGCGTCTACCAAAAGATGCATGTGCATGCTTAAAAGACGTTTTCGCACAAATCCGTGCGCGGGTGCTAAAAAGAGCAGCATCGGCATGCTTAGCACGTCGTTTGGTAGAAATCCACGTGCGCGTTCTGCAAAAAGCACCATTTGCATGCACATCTTGTGGTTTTGCAGAAAACTTCATCCGCGTCTACCAAAAGATGCATGTGCATGCTTAAAACGCGTTTTCGCACAAATGCGTGCGCGGGTGCTAAAAAAAGTTGCATCGGCATGCTTAGCACGTCGTTTGGTAGAAATCCACGTGAGCGTTCTGCAAAAAGCACCATTTGCATGCACATCTTGTGGTTTTGCAGAAAACTTCATCCGCGTCTACCAAAAGATGCATGTGCATGCTTAAAACGCGTTTTCGCACAAATGCGTGCGCGGGTGCTAAAAAGAGCAGCATCGGCATGCTTAGCACGTCGTTTGGTAGAAATCCACGTGCGCGTTCTGCCAAAAGCACCATTTGCATGCACATCTTGTGGTTTTGCAGAAAACTTCATCCGCGCCTACCAAAAAATGCATGTGCATGCTTAAAACGCGTTTTCGCACAAATCCGTGCGTGGGTGCTAAAAAGAGCAGCATCGGCATGCTTAGCACGTCGTTTGGTAGAAATCCACGTGCGCGTTCTGCCAAAAGCACCATTTGCATGCACATCTTGTGGTTTTGCAGAAAACTTCATCCGCGTCTACCAAAAGATGCATATGCATGCTTAAAACGCGTTTTCGCACAAATCCGTGCGCGGGTGCTAAAAAGAGAAGCATCGGCATGCTTAGCACGTCGTTTGGTAGAAATCCACGTGCGCGTTCTGCCAAAAGCACCATTTGCATGCACATCTTGTGGTTTTGCAGAAAACTTCATCCGCGTCTACCAAAAGATGCATGTGCATGCTTAAAACGCGTTTTCGCACAAATCCGTGTGCGGGTGCTAAAAAGAGCAGCATCGCATGCTTAGCACGTCGTTTGGTAGAAATCCACGTGCGCGTTCTGCCAAAAGCACCATTTGCATGCACATCTTGTGGTTTTGCAGAAAACTTCATCCGCGTCTACCAAAAGATGCATGTGCATGCTTAAAACGCGTTTTCGCACAAATGCGTGCGCGGGTGCTAAAAAGAGCAGCATCGGCAAGCTTAGCACGTCGTTTGGTAGAAATCCACGTGCGCGTTCTGCAAAAAGCACCATTTGCATGCACATCTTGTGGTTTTGCAGAAAACTTCATCCGCGTCTACCAAAAGATGCATGTGCATGCTTAAAACGCGTTTTCGCACAAATGCGTGCGCGGGTGCTAAAAAGAGCAGCATCGGCATGCTTAGCACGTCGTTTGGTAGAAATCCACGTGCGCGTTCTGCAAAAAGCACCATTTGCATGCACATCTTGTGGTTTTGCAGAAAACTTCATCCGCGTCTACCAAAAGATGCATGTGCATGCTTAAAACGCGTTTTCGCACAAATGCGTGCGCGGGTGCTAAAAAGAGCAGCATCGGCATGCTTAGCACGTCGTTTGGTAGAAATCCACGTGCGCGTTCTGCCAAAAGCACCATTTGCATGCACATCTTGTGGTTTTGCAGAAAACTTCATCCGCGTCTACCAAAAGATGCATGTGCATGCTTAAAACGCGTTTTCGCACAAATGCGTGCGCGGGTGCTAAAAAGAGCAGCATCGGCATGCTTAGCACGTCGTTTGGTAGAAATCCACGTGCGCGTTCTGCAAAAAGCACCATTTGCATGCACATCTTGTGGTTTTGCAGAAAACTTCATCCGCGTCTACCAAAAGATGCATGTGCATGCTTAAAACGCGTTTTCGCACAAATCCGTGCGCGGGTGCTAAAAAGAGCAGCATCGGCATGCTTAGCACGTCGTTTGGTAGAAATCCACGTGCGCGTTCTGCAAAAAGCACCATGTGCATGCACATCTTGTGGTTTTGCAGAAAACTTCATCCGCGTCTACCAAAAGATGCATGTGCATGCTTAAAACGCGTTTTCGCACAAATGCGTGCGCGGGCGCTAAAAAGAGCAGCATCGGCATGCTTAGCACGTCGTTTGGTAGAAATCCACGTGCGCGTTCTGCCAAAAGCACCATTTGCATGCACATCTTGTGGTTTTGCAGAAAACTTCATCCGCGTCTACCAAAAGATGCATGTGCATGCTTAAAACGCGTTTTCGCACAAATCCGTGCGCGGGTGCTAAAAAGAGCAGCATCGGCAAGCTTAGCACGTCGTTTGGTAGAAATCCACGTGCGCGTTCTGCAAAAAGCACCATTTGCATGCACATCTTGTGGTTTTGCAGAAAACTTCATCTGCGTCTACCAAAAGATGCATGTGCATGCTTAAAACGCGTTTTCGCACAAATGCGTGCGCGGGTGCTAAAAAGAGCAGCATCGGCATGCTTAGCACGTCGTTTGGTAGAAATCCACGTGCGCGTTCTGCAAAAAGCACCATTTGCATGCACATCTTGTGGTTTTGCAGAAAACTTCATCCGCGTCTACCAAAAGATGCATGTGCATGCTTAAAACGCGTTTTCGCACAAATGCGTGCGCGGGTGCTAAAAAGAGCAGCATCGGCATGCTTAGCACGTCGTTTGGTAGAAATCCACGTGCGCGTTCTGGAAAAAGCACCATTTGCATGCACATCTTGTGGTTTTGCAGAAAACTTCATCCGCGTCTACCAAAAGATGCATGTGCATGCTTAAAACGCGTTTTCGCACAAATCCGTGCGCGGGTGCTAAAAAGAGCAGCATCGGCATGCTTAGCACGTCGTTTGGTAGAAATCCACGTGCGCGTTCTGCAAAAAGCACCATGTGCATGCACATCTTGTGGTTTTGCAGAAAACTTCATCCGCGTCTACCAAAAGATGCATGTGCATGCTTAAAACGCGTTTTCGCACAAATGCGTGCGCGGGCGCTAAAAAGAGCAGCATCGGCATGCTTAGCACGTCGTTTGGTAGAAATCCACGTGCGCGTTCTGCCAAAAGCACCATTTGCATGCACATCTTGTGGTTTTGCAGAAAACTTCATCCGCGTCTACCAAAAGATGCATGTGCATGCTTAAAACGCGTTTTCGCACAAATCCGTGCGCGGGTGCTAAAAAGAGCAGCATCGGCAAGCTTAGCACGTCGTTTGGTAGAAATCCACGTGCGCGTTCTGCAAAAAGAACCATTTGCATGCACATCTTGTGGTTTTGCAGAAAACTTCATCCGCGTCTACCAAACGATGCATGTGCATGCTTAAAACGCGTTTTCGCACAAATGCGTGCGCGGGTGCTAAAAAGAGCAGCATCGGCATGCTTAGCACGTCGTTTGGTAGAAATCCACGTGCGCGTTCTGCAAAAAGCACCATTTGCATGCACATCTTGTGGTTTTGCCGAAAACTTCATCCGCGTCTACCAAAAGATGCATGTGCATGCTTAAAACGCGTTTTCGCACAAATGCGTGCGCGGGTGCTAAAAAGAGCGGCATCGGCATGCTTAGCACGTCGTTTGGTAGAAATTCACGTGCGCGTTCTGCCAAAAGCACCATTTGCATGCACATCTTGTGGTTTTGCAGAAAACTTCATCCGCGTCTACCAAAAGATGCATGTGCATGCTTAAAACGCGTTTTCGCACAAATCCGTGCGCGGGTGCTAAAAAGAGCAGCATCGGCATGCTTAGCACGTCGTTTGGTAGAAATCCACGTGCGCGTTCTGCCAAAAGCACCATTTGCATGCACATCTTGTGGTTTTGCAGAAAACTTCATCCGCGTCTACCAAAAGATGCATGTGCATGCTTAAAACGCGTTTTCGCACGAATGCGTGCGCGGGTGCTAAAAAGAGCAGCATCGGCATGCTTAGCACGTCGTTTGGTAGAAATCCACGTGCGCGTTCTGCAAAAAGCACCATTTGCATGCACATCTTGTGGTTTTGCAGAAAACTTCATCCGCGTCTACCAAAAGATGCATGTGCATGCTTAAAACGCGTTTTCGCACAAATGCGTGCGCGGGTGCTAAAAAGAGCAGCATCGGCATGCTTAGCACGTTGTTTGGTAGAAATCCATGTGCGCGTTCTGCAAAAAGCACCATTTGCATGCACATCTTGTGGTTTTGCAGAAAACTTCATCCGCGTCTACCAAAATATGCATGTGCATGCTTAAAACGCGTTTTTGCACAAATGCGTGCGCGGGTGCTAAAAAGAGCAGCATCGGCATGCTTAGCACGTCGTTTGGTAGAAATCCACGTGCGCGTTCTGCAAAAAGCACCATTTGCATGCACATCTTGTGGTTTTGCAGAAAACTTCATCCGCGTCTACCAAAAGATGCATGTGCATGCTTAAAACGCGTTTTCGCACAAATGCGTGCGCGGGTGCTAAAAATATCAGCATCGGCATGCTTAGCACGTCGTTTGGTAGAAATCCACGTGAGCGTTCTGCAAAAAGCACCATTTGCATGCACATCTTGTGGTTATGCAGAAAACTTCATCCGCGTCTACCAAAAGATGCATGTGCATGCTTAAAACGCGTTTTCGCACACATGCGTGCGCCGGTGCTAAAAAGAGCAGCATCGGCATGATTAGCACGTCGTTTGGTAGAAATCTACGTGCGCGTTCTGCCAAAAGCACCATTTGCATGCACATCTTGTGGTTTTGCAGAAAACTTCATCCGCGTCTACCAAAAGATGCATGTGCATGCTTAAAACGCGTTTTCGCACAAATCCGTGCGCGGGTGCTAAAAAGAGCAGCATCGGCATGCTTAGCACGTCGTTTGGTAGAAATCCACGTGCGCGTTCTGCAAAAAGCACCATTTGCATGCACATCTTGTGGTTTTGCAGAAAACTTCATCCGCGTCTACCAAAAGATGCATGTGCATGCTTAAAACGCGTTTTCGCACAAATGCGTGCGCGGGTGCTAAAAAGAGCAGCATCGGCATGCTTAGCACGTCGTTTGGTAGAAATCCACGTGCGCGTTCTGCCAAAAGCACCATTTGCATGCACATCTTGTGGTTTTGCAGAAAACTTCATCCGCGTCTACCAAAAGATGCATGTGCATGCTTAAAACGCGTTTTCGCACAAATCCGTGCGCGGGTGCTAAAAAGAGCAGCATCGGCAAGCTTAGCACGTCGTTTGGTAGAAATCCACGTGCGCGTTCTGCAAAAAGCACCATTTGCATGCACATCTTGTGGTTTTGCAGAAAACTTCATCCGCGTCTACCAAAAGACGCATGTGCATGCTTAAAACGCGTTTTCGCACAAATGCGTGCGCGGGTGCTAAAAAGAGCAGCGCATTCCAAAACTGTAAAAAGAGCTATAGCGTCGCACTGTTTGGAATTGTCTCTTCAGAAGTCGTGCCCGCACCTGATGCAGACAAGTTTTGAGAATCAGGCCAGCCGACTTGTGGCGGCGGGGTTCCCCCATTCGGTTTTGATTGCGGTGGCTGAGACCCTCTTCCAGAAGCTAAAACTGGGAACACGGGTAAAAGATGACCGTCGGAAGACCGACAAGCCTTTGGTTGTGCCGTACCTGCACAAGACTTCGCACAGTCTTAAGAAGGTAGCCAACAGGCATGGTGTTTCCGTTGTTTTTTCGGCACCCAACAAGCTGGCACAGTTGTGCCCACGCATCTGCAACTCTAAAAAAAGAGGTTGCCAGCTAAAACATCAGAAGCCGTTCATCAAGTGTGCCACAGGAGTGGTCTACGCCATTCCCTTGAAGTGTGGAAAGGCTTACGTCGGCCAAACCGGCCGCTGCATTAATGAACGCTTGGGGGAACATGCCCGAAATTTAAGCAACTTAAAGGACAAGTACGCACATTTGGTCGCACATGTAATTGGATGCACAGGATGCGAGGCTCGTTTGGGAGAGACAAAGATTCTCGGCAAAAGTGCCGACGCGACGGCGCGCGTCAGTTTGGAAGCGTTCTACATACACAAATATGGCAGCAAGTGCGTAAGCACCCCTTCTGTATCGCTTTTTGCGGCAGAGCTTAATTTTTTGGAAGCGGCTGCTTACTGATTTCATTGTATCTTAGTATCCCTCGCCTTTTGTTAGTGTTTGTATACTTTTTTCGTTTTTTTCGTTTTCTTGTTTCTTCGCGTCTGAATGCGTTGAATGCTGGCACGTTCGTTCATCGATGCGCATCGTCATTTTCCCCGATTGTATCACTCCCTTCCCCCTTCACTTCTGCCTTTCCCCTTATATAAGGCACCCGTCTTCCGTTAACATCTTGTGCTTTTGCAGAAAACTTCATCCGCGTCTACCAAAAGATGCATGTGCATGCTTAAAACGCGTTTTCGCACAAATGCGTGCGCGGGTGCTAAAAAGAGCAGCATCGGCATGCTTAGCACGTCGTTTGGTAGAAATCCACAAGCGCGTTCTGCAAAAAGCACCATTTGCATGCACATCTTGTGGTTTTGCAGAAAACTTCATCCGCGTCTACCAAAAGATGCATGTGCATGCTTAAAACGCGTTTTCGCACAAATGCGTGCGCGGGTGCTAAAAAGAGCAGCATCGGCATGCTTAGCACGTCGTTTGGTAGAAATCCACGTGCGCGTTCTGCAAAAAGCACCATTTGCATGCACATCTTGTGGTTTTGCAGAAAACTTCATCCGCGTCTACCAAAAGATGCGTGTGCATGCTTAAAACGCGTTTTCGCACAAATCCGTGCGCGGGTGCTAAAAAGAGCAGCATCGGCATGCTTAGCACGTCGTTTGGTAGAAATCCACGTGCGCGTTCTGCCAAAAGCACCATTTGCATGCACATCTTGTGGTTTTGCAGAAAACTTCATCCGCGTCTACCAAAAGATGCATGTGCATGCTTAAAACGCGTTTTCGCCCAAATGCGTGCGCGGGTGCTAAAAAGAGCAGCATCGGCATGCTTAGCACGTCGTTTGGTAGAAATCCACGAGCGCGTTCTGCAAAAAGCACCATTTGCATGCACATCTTGTGGTTTTGCAGAAAACTTCATCCGCGTCTACCAAAAGATGCATGTGCATGCTTAAAACGCGTTTTCGCACAAATGCGTGCGCGGGTGCTAAAAAGAGCAGCATCGGCATGCTTAGCACGTCGTTTGGAAGAAATCCACGTGCGCGTTCTGCAAAAAGCACCATTTGCATGCACATCTTGTGGTTTTGCAGAAAACTTCTTCCGCGTCTACCAAAAGATGCATGTGCACGCTTAAAACGCGTTTTCGCACAAATGCGTGCGCGGGTGCTAAAAAGAGCAGCATCGGCATGCTTAGCACGTCGTTTGGTAGAAATCCACGTGCGCGTTCTGCAAAAAGCACCATTTGCATGCACATCTTGTGGTTTTGCAGAAAAATTCATCCGCGTCTACCAAAAGATGCATGTGCATGCTTAAAACGCGTTGTCGCACAAATGCGTGCGCGGGTGCTAAAAAGAGGAGCATCTGCATGCTTAGCACGTCGTTTGGTAGAAATCCACGTGCGCGTTCTGCAAAAAGCACCATTTGCATGCACATCTTGTGGTTTTGCAGAAAACTTCATCCGCGTCTACCAAAAGATGCATGTGCATGCTTAAAACGCGTTTTCGCACAAATGCGTGCGCGGGTGCTAAAAAGAGCAGCATCGGCATGCTTAGCACGTCGTTTGGTAGAAATCCACGTGCGCGTTCTGCAAAAAGCACCATGTGCATGCACATCTTGTGGTTTTGCAGAAAACTTCATCCGCGTCTACCGAAAGATGCATGTGCATGCTTAAAACGCGTTTTCGCACAAATGCGTGCGCGGGCGCTAAAAAGAGCAGCATCGGCATGCTTAGCACGTCGTTTGGTAGAAATCCACGTGCGCGTTCTGCCAAAAGCACCATTTGCATGCACATCTTGTGGTTTTGCAGAAAACTTCATCCGCGTCTACCAAAAGATGCATGTGCATGCTTAAAACGCGTTTTCGCACAAATCTGTGCGCGGGTGCTAAAAAGAGCAGCATCGGCAAGCTTAGCACGTCGTTTGGTAGAAATCCACGTGCGCGTTCTGCAAAAAGAACCATTTGCATGCACATCTTGTGGTTTTGCAGAAAACTTCATCCGCGTCTACCAAACGATGCATGTGCATGCTTAAAACGCGTTTTCGCACAAATGCGTGCGCGGGTGCTAAAAAGAGCAGCATCGGCATGCTTAGCACGTCGTTTGGTAGAAATCCACGTGCGCGTTCTGCAAAAAGCACCATTTGCATGCACATCTTGTGGTTTTGCCGAAAACTTCATCCGCGTCTACCAAAAGATGCATGTGCATGCTTAAAACGCGTTTTCGCACAAATGCGTGCGCGGGTGCTAAAAAGAGCGGCATCGGCATGCTTAGCACGTCGTTTGGTAGAAATTCACGTGCGCGTTCTGCCAAAAGCACCATTTGCATGCACATCTTGTGGTTTTGCAGAAAACTTCATCCGCGTCTACCAAAAGATGCATGTGCATGCTTAAAACGCGTTTTCGCACAAATCCGTGCGCGGGTGCTAAAAAGAGCAGCATCGGCATGCTTAGCACGTCGTTTGGTAGAAATCCACGTGTGCGTTCTGCCAAAAGCACCATTTGCATGCACATCTTGTGGTTTTGCAGAAAACTTCATCCGCGTCTACCAAAAGATGCATGTGCATGCTTAAAACGCGTTTTCGCACGAATGCGTGCGCGGGTGCTAAAAAGAGCAGCATCGGCATGCTTAGCACGTCGTTTGGTAGAAATCCACGTGCGCGTTCTGCAAAAAGCACCATTTGCATGCACATCTTGTGGTTTTGCAGAAAACTTCATCCGCGTCTACCAAAAGATGCATGTGCATGCTTAAAACGCGTTTTCGCACAAATGCGTGCGCGGGTGCTAAAAAGAGCAGCATCGGCATGCTTAGCACGTTGTTTGGTAGAAATCCATGTGCGCGTTCTGCAAAAAGCACCATTTGCATGCACATCTTGTGGTTTTGCAGAAAACTTCATCCGCGTCTACCAAAATATGCATGTGCATGCTTAAAACGCGTTTTTGCACAAATGCGTGCGCGGGTGCTAAAAAGAGCAGCATCGGCATGCTTAGCACGTCGTTTGGTAGAAATCCACGTGCGCGTTCTGCAAAAAGCACCATTTGCATGCACATCTTGTGGTTTTGCAGAAAACTTCATCCGCGTCTACCAAAAGATGCATGTGCATGCTTAAAACGCGTTTTCGCACAAATGCGTGCGCGGGTGCTAAAAATATCAGCATCGGCATGCTTAGCACGTCGTTTGGTAGAAATCCACGTGAGCGTTCTGCAAAAAGCACCATTTGCATGCACATCTTGTGGTTATGCAGAAAACTTCATCCGCGTCTACCAAAAGATGCATGTGCATGCTTAAAACGCGTTTTCGCACACATGCGTGCGCCGGTGCTAAAAAGAGCAGCATCGGCATGATTAGCACGTCGTTTGGTAGAAATCTACGTGCGCGTTCTGCCAAAAGCACCATTTGCATGCACATCTTGTGGTTTTGCAGAAAACTTCATCCGCGTCTACCAAAAGATGCATGTGCATGCTTAAAACGCGTTTTCGCACAAATCCGTGCGCGGGTGCTAAAAAGAGCAGCATCGGCATGCTTAGCACGTCGTTTGGTAGAAATCCACGTGCGCGTTCTGCAAAAAGCACCATTTGCATGCACATCTTGTGGTTTTGCAGAAAACTTCATCCGCGTCTACCAAAAGATGCATGTGCATGCTTAAAACGCGTTTTCGCACAAATGCGTGCGCGGGTGCTAAAAAGAGCAGCATCGGCATGCTTAGCACGTCGTTTGGTAGAAATCCACGTGCGCGTTCTGCCAAAAGCACCATTTGCATGCACATCTTGTGGTTTTGCAGAAAACTTCATCCGCGTCTACCAAAAGATGCATGTGCATGCTTAAAACGCGTTTTCGCACAAATCCGTGCGCGGGTGCTAAAAAGAGCAGCATCGGCAAGCTTAGCACGTCGTTTGGTAGAAATCCACGTGCGCGTTCTGCAAAAAGCACCATTTGCATGCACATCTTGTGGTTTTGCAGAAAACTTCATCCGCGTCTACCAAAAGACGCATGTGCATGCTTAAAACGCGTTTTCGCACAAATGCGTGCGCGGGTGCTAAAAAGTGCAGCGCATTCCAAAACTGTAAAAAGAGCTATAGCGTCGCACTGTTTGGAATTGTCTCTTCAGAAGTCGTGCCCGCACCTGATGCAGACAAGTTTTGAGAATCAGGCCAGCCGACTTGTGGCGGCGGGGTTCCCCCATTCGGTTTTGATTGCGGTGGCTGAGACCCTCTTCCAGAAGCTAAAACTGGGAACACGGGTAAAAGATGACCGTCGGAAGACCGACAAGCCTTTGGTTGTGCCGTACCTGCACAAGACTTCGCACAGTCTTAAGAAGGTAGCCAACAGGCATGGTGTTTCCGTTGTTTTTTCGGCACCCAACAAGCTGGCACAGTTGTGCCCACGCATCTGCAACTCTAAAAAAAGAGGTTGCCAGCTAAAACATGAGAAGCCGTTCATCAAGTGTGCCACAGGAGTGGTCTACGCCATTCCCTTGAAGTGTGGAAAGGCTTACGTCGGCCAAACCGGCCGCTGCATTAATGAACGCTTGGGGGAACATGCCCGAAATTTAAGCAACTTAAAGGACAAGTACGCACATTTGGTCGCACATGTAATTGGATGCACAGGATGCGAGGCTCGTTTGGGAGAGACAAAGATTCTCGGCAAAAGTGCCGACGCGACGGCGCGCGTCAGTTTGGAAGCGTTCTACATACACAAATATGGCAGCAAGTGCGTAAGCACCCCTTCTGTATCGCTTTTTGCGGCAGAGCTTAATTTTTTGGAAGCGGCTGCTTACTGATTTCATTGTATCTTAGTATCCCTCGCCTTTTGTTAGTGTTTGTATACTTTTTTCGTTTTTTTCGTTTTCTTGTTTCTTCGCGTCTGAATGCGTTGAATGCTGGCACGTTCGTTCATCGATGCGCATCGTCATTTTCCCCGATTGTATCACTCCCTTCCCCCTTCACTTCTGCCTTTCCCCTTATATAAGGCACCCGTCTTCCGTTAACATCTTGTGCTTTTGCAGAAAACTTCATCCGCGTCTACCAAAAGATGCATGTGCATGCTTAAAACGCGTTTTCGCACAAATGCGTGCGCGGGTGCTAAAAAGAGCAGCATCGGCATGCTTAGCACGTCGTTTGGTAGAAATCCACAAGCGCGTTCTGCAAAAAGCACCATTTGCATGCACATCTTGTGGTTTTGCAGAAAACTTCATCCGCGTCTACCAAAAGATGCATGTGCATGCTTAAAACGCGTTTTCGCACAAATGCGTGCGCGGGTGCTAAAAAGAGCAGCATCGGCATGCTTAGCACGTCGTTTGGTAGAAATCCACGTGCGCGTTCTGCAAAAAGCACCATTTGCATGCACATCTTGTGGTTTTGCAGAAAACTTCATCCGCGTCTACCAAAAGATGCGTGTGCATGCTTAAAACGCGTTTTCGCACAAATCCGTGCGCGGGTGCTAAAAAGAGCAGCATCGGCATGCTTAGCACGTCGTTTGGTAGAAATCCACGTGCGCGTTCTGCAAAAAGCACCATTTGCATGCACATCTTGTGGTTTTGCAGAAAACTTCATCCGCGTCTACCAAAAGATGCATGTGCATGCTTAAAACGCGTTTTCGCCCAAATGCGTGCGCGGGTGCTAAAAAGAGCAGCATCGGCATGCTTAGCACGTCGTTTGGTAGAAATCCACGTGCGCGTTCTGCAAAAAGCACCATTTGCATGCACATCTTGTGGTTTTGCAGAAAAATTCATCCGCGTCTACCAAAAGATGCATGTGCATGCTTAAAACGCGTTGTCGCACAAATGCGTGCGCGGGTGCTAAAAAGAGGAGCATCTGCATGCTTAGCACGTCGTTTGGTAGAAATCCACGTGCGCGTTCTTCAAAAAGCACCATTTGCATGCACATCTTGTGGTTTTGCAGAAAACTTCATCCGCGTCTACCAAAAGATGCATGTGCATGCTTAAAACGCGTTTTCGCACAAATGCGTGCGCGGGTGCTAAAAAGAGCAGCATCGGCATGCTTAGCACGTCGTTTGGTAGAAATCCACGTGCGCGTTCTGCCAAAAGCACCATTTGCATGCACATCTTGTGGTTTTGCAGAAAACTTCATCCGCGTCTACCAAAAGATGCATGTGCATGCTTAAAACGCGTTTTCGCACAAATCCGTGCGCGGGTGCTAAAAAGAGCAGCATCGGCATGCTTAGCACGTCGTTTGGTAGAAATCCACGTGCGCGTTCTGCCAAAAGCACCATTTGCATGCACATCTTGTGGTTTTGCAGAAAACTTCATCCGCGTCTACCAAAAGATGCATGTGCATGCTTAAAACGCGTTTTCGCACAAATGCGTGCGCGGGTGCTAAAAAGAGCAGCATCGGCATGCTTAGCACGTCGTTTGGTAGAAATCCACGTGCGCGTTCTGCCAAAAGCACCATTTGCATGCACATCTTGTGGTTTTGCAGAAAACTTCATCCGCGTCTACCAAAAGATGCATGTGCATGCTTAAAACGCGTTTTCGCACAAATCCGTGCGCGGGTGCTAAAAAGAGCAGCATCGGCATGCTTAGCACGTCGTTTGGTAGACATCCACGTGCGCGTTCTGCCAAAAGCACCATTTGCATGCACATCTTGTGGTTTTGCAGAAAACTTCATCCGCGTCTACCAAAAGATGCATGTGCATGCTTAAAACGCGTTTTCGCACAAATCCGTGCGCGGGTGCTAAAAAGAGCAGCATCGGCATGCTAAGCACGTCATTTGGTAGAAATCCACGTGCGCGTTCTGCAAAAAGAACCATTTGCATGCACATCTTGTGGTTTTGCAGAAAACTTCTTCCGCGTCTACCAAAAGATGCATGTGCATGCTTAAAACGCGTTTTCGCACAAATGCGTGCGCGGGTGCTAAAAAGAGCAGCATCGGCATGCTTAGCACGTCGTTTTGTAGAAATCCACGTGCGCGTTCTGCAAAAAGCACCATTTGCATGCACATCTTGTGGTTTTGCAGGAAAATTCATACGCGTCTACCAAAAGATGCATGTGCATGCTTAAAACGCGTTGTCGCACAAATGCGTGCGCGGGTGCTAAAAAGAGCAGCATCTGCATGCTTAGCACGTCGTTTGGTAGAAATCCACGTGCGCGTTCTGCAAAAAGCACCATTTGCATGCACATCTTGTGGTTTTGCAGAAAACTTCATCCGCGTCTACCAAAAGACGCATGTGCATGCTTAAAACGCGTTTTCGCACAAATCCGTGCGCGGGTGCTAAAAAGAGCAGCATCGGCATGCTTAGCACGTCGTTTGGTAGAAATCCACGTGCGCGTTCTGCAAAAAGCACCATTTGCATGCACATCTTGTGGTTTTGCAGAAAAATTCATCCGCGTCTACCAAAAGATGCATGTGCATGCTTAAAACGCGTTGTCGCACAAATGCGTGCGCGGGTGCTAAAAAGAGCAGCATCTGCATGCTTAGCACGTCGTTTGGTAGAAATCCACGTGCGCGTTCTGCAAAAAGCACCATTTGCGTGCACATCTTGTGGTTTTGCAGAAAACTTCATCCGCGTCAACCAAAAGATGCATGTGCATGCTTAAAACGCGTTTTCGCACAAATGCGTGCGCGGGTGCTAAAAAGAGCAGCATCGGCATGCTTAGCACGTCGTTTGGTAGAAATCCACGTGCGCGTTCTGCCAAAAGCACCATTTGCATGCACATCTTGTGGTTTTGCAGAAAACTTCATCCGCGTCTACCAAAAGATGCATGTGCATGCTTAAAACGCGTTTTCGCACAAATCCGTTCGCGGGTGCTAAAAAGAGCAGCATCGGCATGCTTAGCACGTCGTTTGGTAGAAATCCACGTGCGCGTTCTGCCAAAAGCACCATTTGCATGCACATCTTGTGGTTTTGCAGAAAACTTCATCCGCGTCTACCAAAAGATGCATGTGCATGCTTAAAACGCGTTTTCGCACAAATGCGTGCGCGGGTGCTAAAAAGAGCAGCATCGGCATGCTTAGCACGTCGTTTGGTAGAAATCCACAAGCGCGTTCTGCAAAAAGCACCATTTGCATGCACATCTTGTGGTTTTGCAGAAAACTTCATCCGCGTCTACCAAAAGATGCATGTGCATGCTTAAAACGCGTTTTCGCACAAATGCGTGCGCGGGTGCTAAAAAGAGCAGCATCGGCATGCTTAGCACGTCGTTTGGTAGAAATCCACGTGCGCGTTCTGCAAAAAGCACCATTTGCGTGCACATCTTGTGGTTTTGCAGAAAACTTCATCCGCGTCAACCAAAAGATGCATGTGCATGCTTAAAACGCGTTTTCGCACAAATGCGTGCGCGGGTGCTAAAAAGAGCAGCATCGGCATGCTTAGCACGTCGTTTGGTAGAAATCCACGTGCGCGTTCTGCCAAAAGCACCATTTGCATGCACATCTTGTGGTTTTGCAGAAAACTTCATCCGCGTCTACCAAAAGATGCATGTGCATGCTTAAAACGCGTTTTCGCACAAATCCGTGCGCGGGTGCTAAAAAGAGCAGCATCGGCATGCTTAGCACGTCGTTTGGTAGAAATCCACGTGCGCGTTCTGCAAAAAGCACCATTTGCATGCACATCTTGTGGTTTTGCCGAAAACTTCATCCGCGTCTACCAAAAGATGCATGTGCATGCTTAAAACGCGTTTTCGCACAAATGCGTGCGCGGGTGCTAAAAAGAGCGGCATCGGCATGCTTAGCACGTCGTTTGGTAGAAATTCACGTGCGCGTTCTGCCAAAAGCACCATTTGCATGCACATCTTGTGGTTTTGCAGAAAACTTCATCCGCGTCTACCAAAAGATGCATGTGCATGCTTAAAACGCGTTTTCGCACAAATCCGTGCGCGGGTGCTAAAAAGAGCAGCATCGGCATGCTTAGCACGTCGTTTGGTAGAAATCCACGTGCGCGTTCTGCCAAAAGCACCATTTGCATGCACATCTTGTGGTTTTGCAGAAAACTTCATCCGCGTCTACCAAAAGATGCATGTGCATGCTTAAAACGCGTTTTCGCACGAATGCGTGCGCGGGTGCTAAAAAGAGCAGCATCGGCATGCTTAGCACGTCGTTTGGTAGAAATCCACGTGCGCGTTCTGCAAAAAGCACCATTTGCATGCACATCTTGTGGTTTTGCAGAAAACTTCATCCGCGTCTACCAAAAGATGCATGTGCATGCTTAAAACGCGTTTTCGCACAAATGCGTGCGCGGGTGCTAAAAAGAGCAGCATCGGCATGCTTAGCACGTCGTTTGGTAGAAATCCACGTGCGCGTTCTGCCAAAAGCACCATTTGCATGCACATCTTGTGGTTTTGCAGAAAACTTCATCCGCGTCTACCAAAAGATGCATGTGCATGCTTAAAACGCGTTTTCGCACAAATCCGTGCGCGGGTGCTAAAAAGAGCAGCATCGGCATGCTTAGCACGTCGTTTGGTAGAAATCCACGTGCGCGTTCTACAAAAAGCACCATTTGCATGCACATCTTGTGGTTTTGCAGAAAACTTCATCCGCGTCTACCAAAAGATGGATGTGCATGCTTAAAACGTGTTTTCGCACAAATGCGTGCGCGGGTGCTAAAAAGAGCAGCATCGGCATGCTTAGCACGTCGTTTGGTAGAAATCCACGTGCGCGTTCTGCCAAAAGCACCATTTGCATGCACATCTTGTGGTTTTGCAGAAAACTTCATCCGCGTCAACCAAAAGATGCATGTGCATGCTGAAAACGCGTTTTCGCACAAATCCGTGCGTGGGTGCTAAAAAGAGCAGCATCGGCATGCTTAGCACGTCGTTTGGTAGAAATCCACGTGCGCGTTCTGCAAAAAGCACCATTTGCATGCACATCTTGTGGTTTTGCCGAAAACTTCATCCGCGTCTACCAAAAGATGCATGTGCATGCTTAAAACGCGTTTTCGCACAAATGCGTGCGCGGGTGCTAAAAAGAGCGGCATCGGCATGCTTAGCACGTCGTTTGGTAGAAATTCACGTGCGCGTTCTGCCAAAAGCACCATTTGCATGCACATCTTGTGGTTTTGCAGAAAACTTCATCCGCGTCTACCAAAAGATGCATGTGCATGCTTAAAACGCGTTTTCGCACAAATCCGTGCGCGGGTGCTAAAAAGAGCAGCATCGGCATGCTTAGCACGTCGTTTGGTAGAAATCCACGTGCGCGTTCTGCCAAAAGCACCATTTGCATGCACATCTTGTGGTTTTGCAGAAAACTTCATCCGCGTCTACCAAAAGATGCATGTGCATGCTTAAAACGCGTTTTCGCACGAATGCGTGCGCGGGTGCTAAAAAGAGCAGCATCGGCATGCTTAGCACGTCGTTTGGTAGAAATCCACGTGCGCGTTCTGCAAAAAGCACCATTTGCATGCACATCTTGTGGTTTTGCAGAAAACTTCATCCGCGTCTACCAAAAGATGCATGTGCATGCTTAAAACGCGTTTTCGCACAAATGCGTGCGCGGGTGCTAAAAAGAGCAGCATCGGCATGCTTAGCACGTTGTTTGGTAGAAATCCATGTGCGCGTTCTGCAAAAAGCACCATTTGCATGCACATCTTGTGGTTTTGCAGAAAACTTCATCCGCGTCTACCAAAATATGCATGTGCATGCTTAAAACGCGTTTTTGCACAAATGCGTGCGCGGGTGCTAAAAAGAGCAGCATCGGCATGCTTAGCACGTCGTTTGGTAGAAATCCACGTGCGCGTTCTGCAAAAAGCACCATTTGCATGCACATCTTGTGGTTTTGCAGAAAACTTCATCCGCGTCTACCAAAAGATGCATGTGCATGCTTAAAACGCGTTTTCGCACAAATGCGTGCGCGGGTGCTAAAAATATCAGCATCGGCATGCTTAGCACGTCGTTTGGTAGAAATCCACGTGAGCGTTCTGCAAAAAGCACCATTTGCATGCACATCTTGTGGTTATGCAGAAAACTTCATCCGCGTCTACCAAAAGATGCATGTGCATGCTTAAAACGCGTTTTCGCACACATGCGTGCGCCGGTGCTAAAAAGAGCAGCATCGGCATGATTAGCACGTCGTTTGGTAGAAATCTACGTGCGCGTTCTGCCAAAAGCACCATTTGCATGCACATCTTGTGGTTTTGCAGAAAACTTCATCCGCGTCTACCAAAAGATGCATGTGCATGCTTAAAACGCGTTTTCGCACAAATCCGTGCGCGGGTGCTAAAAAGAGCAGCATCGGCATGCTTAGCACGTCGTTTGGTAGAAATCCACGTGCGCGTTCTGCAAAAAGCACCATTTGCATGCACATCTTGTGGTTTTGCAGAAAACTTCATCCGCGTCTACCAAAAGATGCATGTGCATGCTTAAAACGCGTTTTCGCACAAATGCGTGCGCGGGTGCTAAAAAGAGCAGCATCGGCATGCTTAGCACGTCGTTTGGTAGAAATCCACGTGCGCGTTCTGCCAAAAGCACCATTTGCATGCACATCTTGTGGTTTTGCAGAAAACTTCATCCGCGTCTACCAAAAGATGCATGTGCATGCTTAAAACGCGTTTTCGCACAAATCCGTGCGCGGGTGCTAAAAAGAGCAGCATCGGCAAGCTTAGCACGTCGTTTGGTAGAAATCCACGTGCGCGTTCTGCAAAAAGCACCATTTGCATGCACATCTTGTGGTTTTGCAGAAAACTTCATCCGCGTCTACCAAAAGACGCATGTGCATGCTTAAAACGCGTTTTCGCACAAATGCGTGCGCGGGTGCTAAAAAGAGCAGCGCATTCCAAAACTGTAAAAAGAGCTATAGCGTCGCACTGTTTGGAATTGTCTCTTCAGAAGTCGTGCCCGCACCTGATGCAGACAAGTTTTGAGAATCAGGCCAGCCGACTTGTGGCGGCGGGGTTCCCCCATTCGGTTTTGATTGCGGTGGCTGAGACCCTCTTCCAGAAGCTAAAACTGGGAACACGGGTAAAAGATGACCGTCGGAAGACCGACAAGCCTTTGGTTGTGCCGTACCTGCACAAGACTTCGCACAGTCTTAAGAAGGTAGCCAACAGGCATGGTGTTTCCGTTGTTTTTTCGGCACCCAACAAGCTGGCACAGTTGTGCCCACGCATCTGCAACTCTAAAAAAAGAGGTTGCCAGCTAAAACATGAGAAGCCGTTCATCAAGTGTGCCACAGGAGTGGTCTACGCCATTCCCTTGAAGTGTGGAAAGGCTTACGTCGGCCAAACCGGCCGCTGCATTAATGAACGCTTGGGGGAACATGCCCGAAATTTAAGCAACTTAAAGGACAAGTACGCACATTTGGTCGCACATGTAATTGGATGCACAGGATGCGAGGCTCGTTTGGGAGAGACAAAGATTCTCGGCAAAAGTGCCGACGCGACGGCGCGCGTCAGTTTGGAAGCGTTCTACATACACAAATATGGCAGCAAGTGCGTAAGCACCCCTTCTGTATCGCTTTTTGCGGCAGAGCTTAATTTTTTGGAAGCGGCTGCTTACTGATTTCATTGTATCTTAGTATCCCTCGCCTTTTGTTAGTGTTTGTATACTTTTTTCGTTTTTTTCGTTTTCTTGTTTCTTCGCGTCTGAATGCGTTGAATGCTGGCACGTTCGTTCATCGATGCGCATCGTCATTTTCCCCGATTGTATCACTCCCTTCCCCCTTCACTTCTGCCTTTCCCCTTATATAAGGCACCCGTCTTCCGTTAACATCTTGTGCTTTTGCAGAAAACTTCATCCGCGTCTACCAAAAGATGCATGTGCATGCTTAAAACGCGTTTTCGCACAAATGCGTGCGCGGGTGCTAAAAAGAGCAGCATCGGCATGCTTAGCACGTCGTTTGGTAGAAATCCACAAGCGCGTTCTGCAAAAAGCACCATTTGCATGCACATCTTGTGGTTTTGCAGAAAACTTCATCCGCGTCTACCAAAAGATGCATGTGCATGCTTAAAACGCGTTTTCGCACAAATGCGTGCGCGGGTGCTAAAAAGAGCAGCATCGGCATGCTTAGCACGTCGTTTGGTAGAAATCCACGTGCGCGTTCTGCAAAAAGCACCATTTGCATGCACATCTTGTGGTTTTGCAGAAAACTTCATCCGCGTCTACCAAAAGATGCGTGTGCATGCTTAAAACGCGTTTTCGCACAAATCCGTGCGCGGGTGCTAAAAAGAGCAGCATCGGCATGCTTAGCACGTCGTTTGGTAGAAATCCACGTGCGCGTTCTGCCAAAAGCACCATTTGCATGCACATCTTGTGGTTTTGCAGAAAACTTCATCCGCGTCTACCAAAAGATGCATGTGCATGCTTAAAACGCGTTTTCGCCCAAATGCGTGCGCGGGTGCTAAAAAGAGCAGCATCGGCATGCTTAGCACGTCGTTTGGTAGAAATCCACGAGCGCGTTCTGCAAAAAGCACCATTTGCATGCACATCTTGTGGTTTTGCAGAAAACTTCATCCGCGTCTACCAAAAGATGCATGTGCATGCTTAAAACGCGTTTTCGCACAAATGCGTGCGCGGGTGCTAAAAAGAGCAGCATCGGCATGCTTAGCACGTCGTTTGGAAGAAATCCACGTGCGCGTTCTGCAAAAAGCACCATTTGCATGCACATCTTGTGGTTTTGCAGAAAACTTCTTCCGCGTCTACCAAAAGATGCATGTGCACGCTTAAAACGCGTTTTCGCACAAATGCGTGCGCGGGTGCTAAAAAGAGCAGCATCGGCATGCTTAGCACGTCGTTTGGTAGAAATCCACGTGCGCGTTCTGCAAAAAGCACCATTTGCATGCACATCTTGTGGTTTTGCAGAAAAATTCATCCGCGTCTACCAAAAGATGCATGTGCATGCTTAAAACGCGTTGTCGCACAAATGCGTGCGCGGGTGCTAAAAAGAGGAGCATCTGCATGCTTAGCACGTCGTTTGGTAGAAATCCACGTGCGCGTTCTGCAAAAAGCACCATTTGCATGCACATCTTGTGGTTTTGCAGAAAACTTCATCCGCGTCTACCAAAAGATGCATGTGCATGCTTAAAACGCGTTTTCGCACAAATGCGTGCGCGGGTGCTAAAAAGAGCAGCATCGGCATGCTTAGCACGTCGTTTGGTAGAAATCCACGTGCGCGTTCTGCAAAAAGCACCATGTGCATGCACATCTTGTGGTTTTGCAGAAAACTTCATCCGCGTCTACCGAAAGATGCATGTGCATGCTTAAAACGCGTTTTCGCACAAATGCGTGCGCGGGCGCTAAAAAGAGCAGCATCGGCATGCTTAGCACGTCGTTTGGTAGAAATCCACGTGCGCGTTCTGCCAAAAGCACCATTTGCATGCACATCTTGTGGTTTTGCAGAAAACTTCATCCGCGTCTACCAAAAGATGCATGTGCATGCTTAAAACGCGTTTTCGCACAAATCCGTGCGCGGGTGCTAAAAAGAGCAGCATCGGCAAGCTTAGCACGTCGTTTGGTAGAAATCCACGTGCGCGTTCTGCAAAAAGAACCATTTGCATGCACATCTTGTGGTTTTGCAGAAAACTTCATCCGCGTCTACCAAACGATGCATGTGCATGCTTAAAACGCGTTTTCGCACAAATGCGTGCGCGGGTGCTAAAAAGAGCAGCATCGGCATGCTTAGCACGTCGTTTGGTAGAAATCCACGTGCGCGTTCTGCAAAAAGCACCATTTGCATGCACATCTTGTGGTTTTGCCGAAAACTTCATCCGCGTCTACCAAAAGATGCATGTGCATGCTTAAAACGCGTTTTCGCACAAATGCGTGCGCGGGTGCTAAAAAGAGCGGCATCGGCATGCTTAGCACGTCGTTTGGTAGAAATTCACGTGCGCGTTCTGCCAAAAGCACCATTTGCATGCACATCTTGTGGTTTTGCAGAAAACTTCATCCGCGTCTACCAAAAGATGCATGTGCATGCTTAAAACGCGTTTTCGCACAAATCCGTGCGCGGGTGCTAAAAAGAGCAGCATCGGCATGCTTAGCACGTCGTTTGGTAGAAATCCACGTGTGCGTTCTGCCAAAAGCACCATTTGCATGCACATCTTGTGGTTTTGCAGAAAACTTCATCCGCGTCTACCAAAAGATGCATGTGCATGCTTAAAACGCGTTTTCGCACGAATGCGTGCGCGGGTGCTAAAAAGAGCAGCATCGGCATGCTTAGCACGTCGTTTGGTAGAAATCCACGTGCGCGTTCTGCAAAAAGCACCATTTGCATGCACATCTTGTGGTTTTGCAGAAAACTTCATCCGCGTCTACCAAAAGATGCATGTGCATGCTTAAAACGCGTTTTCGCACAAATGCGTGCGCGGGTGCTAAAAAGAGCAGCATCGGCATGCTTAGCACGTTGTTTGGTAGAAATCCATGTGCGCGTTCTGCAAAAAGCACCATTTGCATGCACATCTTGTGGTTTTGCAGAAAACTTCATCCGCGTCTACCAAAATATGCATGTGCATGCTTAAAACGCGTTTTTGCACAAATGCGTGCGCGGGTGCTAAAAAGAGCAGCATCGGCATGCTTAGCACGTCGTTTGGTAGAAATCCACGTGCGCGTTCTGCAAAAAGCACCATTTGCATGCACATCTTGTGGTTTTGCAGAAAACTTCATCCGCGTCTACCAAAAGATGCATGTGCATGCTTAAAACGCGTTTTCGCACAAATGCGTGCGCGGGTGCTAAAAATATCAGCATCGGCATGCTTAGCACGTCGTTTGGTAGAAATCCACGTGAGCGTTCTGCAAAAAGCACCATTTGCATGCACATCTTGTGGTTATGCAGAAAACTTCATCCGCGTCTACCAAAAGATGCATGTGCATGCTTAAAACGCGTTTTCGCACACATGCGTGCGCCGGTGCTAAAAAGAGCAGCATCGGCATGATTAGCACGTCGTTTGGTAGAAATCTACGTGCGCGTTCTGCCAAAAGCACCATTTGCATGCACATCTTGTGGTTTTGCAGAAAACTTCATCCGCGTCTACCAAAAGATGCATGTGCATGCTTAAAACGCGTTTTCGCACAAATCCGTGCGCGGGTGCTAAAAAGAGCAGCATCGGCATGCTTAGCACGTCGTTTGGTAGAAATCCACGTGCGCGTTCTGCAAAAAGCACCATTTGCATGCACATCTTGTGGTTTTGCAGAAAACTTCATCCGCGTCTACCAAAAGATGCATGTGCATGCTTAAAACGCGTTTTCGCACAAATGCGTGCGCGGGTGCTAAAAAGAGCAGCATCGGCATGCTTAGCACGTCGTTTGGTAGAAATCCACGTGCGCGTTCTGCCAAAAGCACCATTTGCATGCACATCTTGTGGTTTTGCAGAAAACTTCATCCGCGTCTACCAAAAGATGCATGTGCATGCTTAAAACGCGTTTTCGCACAAATCCGTGCGCGGGTGCTAAAAAGAGCAGCATCGGCAAGCTTAGCACGTCGTTTGGTAGAAATCCACGTGCGCGTTCTGCAAAAAGCACCATTTGCATGCACATCTTGTGGTTTTGCAGAAAACTTCATCCGCGTCTACCAAAAGACGCATGTGCATGCTTAAAACGCGTTTTCGCACAAATGCGTGCGCGGGTGCTAAAAAGTGCAGCGCATTCCAAAACTGTAAAAAGAGCTATAGCGTCGCACTGTTTGGAATTGTCTCTTCAGAAGTCGTGCCCGCACCTGATGCAGACAAGTTTTGAGAATCAGGCCAGCCGACTTGTGGCGGCGGGGTTCCCCCATTCGGTTTTGATTGCGGTGGCTGAGACCCTCTTCCAGAAGCTAAAACTGGGAACACGGGTAAAAGATGACCGTCGGAAGACCGACAAGCCTTTGGTTGTGCCGTACCTGCACAAGACTTCGCACAGTCTTAAGAAGGTAGCCAACAGGCATGGTGTTTCCGTTGTTTTTTCGGCACCCAACAAGCTGGCACAGTTGTGCCCACGCATCTGCA
Organism: Dermacentor andersoni; assembly: GCF_023375885.2. Lineage (NCBI taxonomy): Eukaryota > Metazoa > Arthropoda > Arachnida > Ixodida > Ixodidae > Dermacentor > Dermacentor andersoni. Next base: position 56,188 of record NW_027314820.1, read on the forward strand.
ACTCTAAAAAAAGAGGTTGCCAGCTAAAACATGAGAAGCCGTTCATCAAGTGTGCCACAGGAGTGGTCTACGCCATTCCCTTGAAGTGTGGAAAGGCTTACGTCGGCCAAACCGGCCGCTGCATTAATGAACGCTTGGGGGAACATGCCCGAAATTTAAGCAACTTAAAGGACAAGTACGCACATTTGGTCGCACATGTAATTGGATGCACAGGATGCGAGGCTCGTTTGGGAGAGACAAAGATTCTCGGCAAAAGTGCCGACGCGACGGCGCGCGTCAGTTTGGAAGCGTTCTACATACACAAATATGGCAGCAAGTGCGTAAGCACCCCTTCTGTATCGCTTTTTGCGGCAGAGCTTAATTTTTTGGAAGCGGCTGCTTACTGATTTCATTGTATCTTAGTATCCCTCGCCTTTTGTTAGTGTTTGTATACTTTTTTCGTTTTTTTCGTTTTCTTGTTTCTTCGCGTCTGAATGCGTTGAATGCTGGCACGTTCGTTCATCGATGCGCATCGTCATTTTCCCCGATTGTATCACTCCCTTCCCCCTTCACTTCTGCCTTTCCCCTTATATAAGGCACCCGTCTTCCGTTAACATCTTGTGCTTTTGCAGAAAACTTCATCCGCGTCTACCAAAAGATGCATGTGCATGCTTAAAACGCGTTTTCGCACAAATGCGTGCGCGGGTGCTAAAAAGAGCAGCATCGGCATGCTTAGCACGTCGTTTGGTAGAAATCCACAAGCGCGTTCTGCAAAAAGCACCATTTGCATGCACATCTTGTGGTTTTGCAGAAAACTTCATCCGCGTCTACCAAAAGATGCATGTGCATGCTTAAAACGCGTTTTCGCACAAATGCGTGCGCGGGTGCTAAAAAGAGCAGCATCGGCATGCTTAGCACGTCGTTTGGTAGAAATCCACGTGCGCGTTCTGCAAAAAGCACCATTTGCATGCACATCTTGTGGTTTTGCAGAAAACTTCATCCGCGTCTACCAAAAGATGCGTGTGCATGCTTAAAACGCGTTTTCGCACAAATCCGTGCGCGGGTGCTAAAAAGAGCAGCATCGGCATGCTTAGCACGTCGTTTGGTAGAAATCCACGTGCGCGTTCTGCAAAAAGCACCATTTGCATGCACATCTTGTGGTTTTGCAGAAAACTTCATCCGCGTCTACCAAAAGATGCATGTGCATGCTTAAAACGCGTTTTCGCCCAAATGCGTGCGCGGGTGCTAAAAAGAGCAGCATCGGCATGCTTAGCACGTCGTTTGGTAGAAATCCACGTGCGCGTTCTGCAAAAAGCACCATTTGCATGCACATCTTGTGGTTTTGCAGAAAAATTCATCCGCGTCTACCAAAAGATGCATGTGCATGCTTAAAACGCGTTGTCGCACAAATGCGTGCGCGGGTGCTAAAAAGAGGAGCATCTGCATGCTTAGCACGTCGTTTGGTAGAAATCCACGTGCGCGTTCTTCAAAAAGCACCATTTGCATGCACATCTTGTGGTTTTGCAGAAAACTTCATCCGCGTCTACCAAAAGATGCATGTGCATGCTTAAAACGCGTTTTCGCACAAATGCGTGCGCGGGTGCTAAAAAGAGCAGCATCGGCATGCTTAGCACGTCGTTTGGTAGAAATCCACGTGCGCGTTCTGCCAAAAGCACCATTTGCATGCACATCTTGTGGTTTTGCAGAAAACTTCATCCGCGTCTACCAAAAGATGCATGTGCATGCTTAAAACGCGTTTTCGCACAAATCCGTGCGCGGGTGCTAAAAAGAGCAGCATCGGCATGCTTAGCACGTCGTTTGGTAGAAATCCACGTGCGCGTTCTGCCAAAAGCACCATTTGCATGCACATCTTGTGGTTTTGCAGAAAACTTCATCCGCGTCTACCAAAAGATGCATGTGCATGCTTAAAACGCGTTTTCGCACAAATGCGTGCGCGGGTGCTAAAAAGAGCAGCATCGGCATGCTTAGCACGTCGTTTGGTAGAAATCCACGTGCGCGTTCTGCCAAAAGCACCATTTGCATGCACATCTTGTGGTTTTGCAGAAAACTTCATCCGCGTCTACCAAAAGATGCATGTGCATGCTTAAAACGCGTTTTCGCACAAATCCGTGCGCGGGTGCTAAAAAGAGCAGCATCGGCATGCTTAGCACGTCGTTTGGTAGACATCCACGTGCGCGTTCTGCCAAAAGCACCATTTGCATGCACATCTTGTGGTTTTGCAGAAAACTTCATCCGCGTCTACCAAAAGATGCATGTGCATGCTTAAAACGCGTTTTCGCACAAATCCGTGCGCGGGTGCTAAAAAGAGCAGCATCGGCATGCTAAGCACGTCATTTGGTAGAAATCCACGTGCGCGTTCTGCAAAAAGAACCATTTGCATGCACATCTTGTGGTTTTGCAGAAAACTTCTTCCGCGTCTACCAAAAGATGCATGTGCATGCTTAAAACGCGTTTTCGCACAAATGCGTGCGCGGGTGCTAAAAAGAGCAGCATCGGCATGCTTAGCACGTCGTTTTGTAGAAATCCACGTGCGCGTTCTGCAAAAAGCACCATTTGCATGCACATCTTGTGGTTTTGCAGGAAAATTCATACGCGTCTACCAAAAGATGCATGTGCATGCTTAAAACGCGTTGTCGCACAAATGCGTGCGCGGGTGCTAAAAAGAGCAGCATCTGCATGCTTAGCACGTCGTTTGGTAGAAATCCACGTGCGCGTTCTGCAAAAAGCACCATTTGCATGCACATCTTGTGGTTTTGCAGAAAACTTCATCCGCGTCTACCAAAAGATGCATGTGCATGCTTAAAACGCGTTTTCGCACAAATCCGTGCGCGGGTGCTAAAAAGAGCAGCATCGGCATGCTTAGCACGTCGTTTGGTAGAAATCCACGTGTGCGTTCTGCCAAAAGCACCATTTGCATGCACATCTTGTGGTTTTGCAGAAAACTTCATCCGCGTCTACCAAAAGATGCATGTGCATGCTTAAAACGCGTTTTCGCACGAATGCGTGCGCGGGTGCTAAAAAGAGCAGCATCGGCATGCTTAGCACGTCGTTTGGTAGAAATCCACGTGCGCGTTCTGCAAAAAGCACCATTTGCATGCACATCTTGTGGTTTTGCAGAAAACTTCATCCGCGTCTACCAAAAGATGCATGTGCATGCTTAAAACGCGTTTTCGCACAAATGCGTGCGCGGGTGCTAAAAAGAGCAGCATCGGCATGCTTAGCACGTTGTTTGGTAGAAATCCATGTGCGCGTTCTGCAAAAAGCACCATTTGCATGCACATCTTGTGGTTTTGCAGAAAACTTCATCCGCGTCTACCAAAATATGCATGTGCATGCTTAAAACGCGTTTTTGCACAAATGCGTGCGCGGGTGCTAAAAAGAGCAGCATCGGCATGCTTAGCACGTCGTTTGGTAGAAATCCACGTGCGCGTTCTGCAAAAAGCACCATTTGCATGCACATCTTGTGGTTTTGCAGAAAACTTCATCCGCGTCTACCAAAAGATGCATGTGCATGCTTAAAACGCGTTTTCGCACAAATGCGTGCGCGGGTGCTAAAAATATCAGCATCGGCATGCTTAGCACGTCGTTTGGTAGAAATCCACGTGAGCGTTCTGCAAAAAGCACCATTTGCATGCACATCTTGTGGTTATGCAGAAAACTTCATCCGCGTCTACCAAAAGATGCATGTGCATGCTTAAAACGCGTTTTCGCACACATGCGTGCGCCGGTGCTAAAAAGAGCAGCATCGGCATGATTAGCACGTCGTTTGGTAGAAATCTACGTGCGCGTTCTGCCAAAAGCACCATTTGCATGCACATCTTGTGGTTTTGCAGAAAACTTCATCCGCGTCTACCAAAAGATGCATGTGCATGCTTAAAACGCGTTTTCGCACAAATCCGTGCGCGGGTGCTAAAAAGAGCAGCATCGGCATGCTTAGCACGTCGTTTGGTAGAAATCCACGTGCGCGTTCTGCAAAAAGCACCATTTGCATGCACATCTTGTGGTTTTGCAGAAAACTTCATCCGCGTCTACCAAAAGATGCATGTGCATGCTTAAAACGCGTTTTCGCACAAATGCGTGCGCGGGTGCTAAAAAGAGCAGCATCGGCATGCTTAGCACGTCGTTTGGTAGAAATCCACGTGCGCGTTCTGCCAAAAGCACCATTTGCATGCACATCTTGTGGTTTTGCAGAAAACTTCATCCGCGTCTACCAAAAGATGCATGTGCATGCTTAAAACGCGTTTTCGCACAAATCCGTGCGCGGGTGCTAAAAAGAGCAGCATCGGCAAGCTTAGCACGTCGTTTGGTAGAAATCCACGTGCGCGTTCTGCAAAAAGCACCATTTGCATGCACATCTTGTGGTTTTGCAGAAAACTTCATCCGCGTCTACCAAAAGACGCATGTGCATGCTTAAAACGCGTTTTCGCACAAATGCGTGCGCGGGTGCTAAAAAGTGCAGCGCATTCCAAAACTGTAAAAAGAGCTATAGCGTCGCACTGTTTGGAATTGTCTCTTCAGAAGTCGTGCCCGCACCTGATGCAGACAAGTTTTGAGAATCAGGCCAGCCGACTTGTGGCGGCGGGGTTCCCCCATTCGGTTTTGATTGCGGTGGCTGAGACCCTCTTCCAGAAGCTAAAACTGGGAACACGGGTAAAAGATGACCGTCGGAAGACCGACAAGCCTTTGGTTGTGCCGTACCTGCACAAGACTTCGCACAGTCTTAAGAAGGTAGCCAACAGGCATGGTGTTTCCGTTGTTTTTTCGGCACCCAACAAGCTGGCACAGTTGTGCCCACGCATCTGCAACTCTAAAAAAAGAGGTTGCCAGCTAAAACATGAGAAGCCGTTCATCAAGTGTGCCACAGGAGTGGTCTACGCCATTCCCTTGAAGTGTGGAAAGGCTTACGTCGGCCAAACCGGCCGCTGCATTAATGAACGCTTGGGGGAACATGCCCGAAATTTAAGCAACTTAAAGGACAAGTACGCACATTTGGTCGCACATGTAATTGGATGCACAGGATGCGAGGCTCGTTTGGGAGAGACAAAGATTCTCGGCAAAAGTGCCGACGCGACGGCGCGCGTCAGTTTGGAAGCGTTCTACATACACAAATATGGCAGCAAGTGCGTAAGCACCCCTTCTGTATCGCTTTTTGCGGCAGAGCTTAATTTTTTGGAAGCGGCTGCTTACTGATTTCATTGTATCTTAGTATCCCTCGCCTTTTGTTAGTGTTTGTATACTTTTTTCGTTTTTTTCGTTTTCTTGTTTCTTCGCGTCTGAATGCGTTGAATGCTGGCACGTTCGTTCATCGATGCGCATCGTCATTTTCCCCGATTGTATCACTCCCTTCCCCCTTCACTTCTGCCTTTCCCCTTATATAAGGCACCCGTCTTCCGTTAACATCTTGTGCTTTTGCAGAAAACTTCATCCGCGTCTACCAAAAGATGCATGTGCATGCTTAAAACGCGTTTTCGCACAAATGCGTGCGCGGGTGCTAAAAAGAGCAGCATCGGCATGCTTAGCACGTCGTTTGGTAGAAATCCACAAGCGCGTTCTGCAAAAAGCACCATTTGCATGCACATCTTGTGGTTTTGCAGAAAACTTCATCCGCGTCTACCAAAAGATGCATGTGCATGCTTAAAACGCGTTTTCGCACAAATGCGTGCGCGGGTGCTAAAAAGAGCAGCATCGGCATGCTTAGCACGTCGTTTGGTAGAAATCCACGTGCGCGTTCTGCAAAAAGCACCATTTGCATGCACATCTTGTGGTTTTGCAGAAAACTTCATCCGCGTCTACCAAAAGATGCGTGTGCATGCTTAAAACGCGTTTTCGCACAAATCCGTGCGCGGGTGCTAAAAAGAGCAGCATCGGCATGCTTAGCACGTCGTTTGGTAGAAATCCACGTGCGCGTTCTGCAAAAAGCACCATTTGCATGCACATCTTGTGGTTTTGCAGAAAACTTCATCCGCGTCTACCAAAAGATGCATGTGCATGCTTAAAACGCGTTTTCGCCCAAATGCGTGCGCGGGTGCTAAAAAGAGCAGCATCGGCATGCTTAGCACGTCGTTTGGTAGAAATCCACGTGCGCGTTCTGCAAAAAGCACCATTTGCATGCACATCTTGTGGTTTTGCAGAAAAATTCATCCGCGTCTACCAAAAGATGCATGTGCATGCTTAAAACGCGTTGTCGCACAAATGCGTGCGCGGGTGCTAAAAAGAGGAGCATCTGCATGCTTAGCACGTCGTTTGGTAGAAATCCACGTGCGCGTTCTTCAAAAAGCACCATTTGCATGCACATCTTGTGGTTTTGCAGAAAACTTCATCCGCGTCTACCAAAAGATGCATGTGCATGCTTAAAACGCGTTTTCGCACAAATGCGTGCGCGGGTGCTAAAAAGAGCAGCATCGGCATGCTTAGCACGTCGTTTGGTAGAAATCCACGTGCGCGTTCTGCCAAAAGCACCATTTGCATGCACATCTTGTGGTTTTGCAGAAAACTTCATCCGCGTCTACCAAAAGATGCATGTGCATGCTTAAAACGCGTTTTCGCACAAATGCGTGCGCGGGTGCTAAAAAGAGCAGCATCGGCATGCTTAGCACGTCGTTTGGTAGAAATCCACGTGCGCGTTCTGCCAAAAGCACCATTTGCATGCACATCTTGTGGTTTTGCAGAAAACTTCATCCGCGTCTACCAAAAGATGCATGTGCATGCTTAAAACGCGTTTTCGCACAAATCCGTGCGCGGGTGCTAAAAAGAGCAGCATCGGCATGCTTAGCACGTCGTTTGGTAGACATCCACGTGCGCGTTCTGCCAAAAGCACCATTTGCATGCACATCTTGTGGTTTTGCAGAAAACTTCATCCGCGTCTACCAAAAGATGCATGTGCATGCTTAAAACGCGTTTTCGCACAAATCCGTGCGCGGGTGCTAAAAAGAGCAGCATCGGCATGCTAAGCACGTCATTTGGTAGAAATCCACGTGCGCGTTCTGCAAAAAGAACCATTTGCATGCACATCTTGTGGTTTTGCAGAAAACTTCTTCCGCGTCTACCAAAAGATGCATGTGCATGCTTAAAACGCGTTTTCGCACAAATGCGTGCGCGGGTGCTAAAAAGAGCAGCATCGGCATGCTTAGCACGTCGTTTTGTAGAAATCCACGTGCGCGTTCTGCAAAAAGCACCATTTGCATGCACATCTTGTGGTTTTGCAGGAAAATTCATACGCGTCTACCAAAAGATGCATGTGCATGCTTAAAACGCGTTGTCGCACAAATGCGTGCGCGGGTGCTAAAAAGAGCAGCATCTGCATGCTTAGCACGTCGTTTGGTAGAAATCCACGTGCGCGTTCTGCAAAAAGCACCATTTGCATGCACATCTTGTGGTTTTGCAGAAAACTTCATCCGCGTCTACCAAAAGACGCATGTGCATGCTTAAAACGCGTTTTCGCACAAATCCGTGCGCGGGTGCTAAAAAGAGCAGCATCGGCATGCTTAGCACGTCGTTTGGTAGAAATCCACGTGCGCGTTCTGCAAAAAGCACCATTTGCATGCACATCTTGTGGTTTTGCAGAAAAATTCATCCGCGTCTACCAAAAGATGCATGTGCATGCTTAAAACGCGTTGTCGCACAAATGCGTGCGCGGGTGCTAAAAAGAGCAGCATCTGCATGCTTAGCACGTCGTTTGGTAGAAATCCACGTGCGCGTTCTGCAAAAAGCACCATTTGCGTGCACATCTTGTGGTTTTGCAGAAAACTTCATCCGCGTCAACCAAAAGATGCATGTGCATGCTTAAAACGCGTTTTCGCACAAATGCGTGCGCGGGTGCTAAAAAGAGCAGCATCGGCATGCTTAGCACGTCGTTTGGTAGAAATCCACGTGCGCGTTCTGCCAAAAGCACCATTTGCATGCACATCTTGTGGTTTTGCAGAAAACTTCATCCGCGTCTACCAAAAGATGCATGTGCATGCTTAAAACGCGTTTTCGCACAAATCCGTGCGCGGGTGCTAAAAAGAGCAGCATCGGCATGCTTAGCACGTCGTTTGGTAGAAATCCACGTGCGCGTTCTGCCAAAAGCACCATTTGCATGCACATCTTGTGGTTTTGCAGAAAACTTCATCCGCGTCTACCAAAAGATGCATGTGCATGCTTAAAACGCGTTTTCGCACAAATGCGTGCGCGGGTGCTAAAAAGAGCAGCATCGGCATGCTTAGCACGTCGTTTGGTAGAAATCCACGTGCGCGTTCTGCCAAAAGCACCATTTGCATGCACATCTTGTGGTTTTGCAGAAAACTTCATCCGCGTCTACCAAAAGATGCATGTGCATGCTTAAAACGCGTTTTCGCACAAATCCGTGCGCGGGTGCTAAAAAGAGCAGCATCGGCATGCTTAGCACGTCGTTTGGTAGAAATCCACGTGCGCGTTCTACAAAAAGCACCATTTGCATGCACATCTTGTGGTTTTGCAGAAAACTTCATCCGCGTCTACCAAAAGATGGATGTGCATGCTTAAAACGCGTTTTCGCACAAATGCGTGCGCGGGTGCTAAAAAGAGCAGCATCGGCATGCTTAGCACGTCGTTTGGTAGAAATCCACGTGCGCGTTCTGCCAAAAGCACCATTTGCATGCACATCTTGTGGTTTTGCAGAAAACTTCATCCGCGTCAACCAAAAGATGCATGTGCATGCTGAAAACGCGTTTTCGCACAAATCCGTGCGTGGGTGCTAAAAAGAGCAGCATCGGCATGCTTAGCACGTCGTTTGGTAGAAATCCACGTGCGCGTTCTGCCAAAAGCACCATTTGCATGCACATCTTGTGGTTTTGCAGAAAACTTCATCCGCGTCTACCAAAAGATGCATGTGCATGCTTAAAACGCGTTTTCGCACAAATCCGTGCGCGGACGCTAAAAAGAGCAGCATCGGCATGCTTAGCACGTCGTTTGGTAGAAATCCACGTGCGCATTCTGCCAAAAGCACCATTTGCATGCACATCTTGTGGTTTTGCAGAAAACTTCATCCGCGTCTACCAAAAGATGCATGTGCATGCTTAAAACGCGTTTTCGCACAAATCCGTGTGCGGGTGCTAAAAAGAGCAGCATCGGCATGCTTAGCACGTCGTTTGGTACAAATCCACGTGCGCGTTCTGCCAAAAGCACCATTTGCATGCACATCTTGTGGTTTTGCAGAAAACTTCATCCGCGTCTACCAAAAGATGCATGTGCATGCTTAAAACGCGTTTTCGAACAAATCCGTGTGCGGGTGCTAAAAAGAGCAGCATCGGCATGCTTAGCACGTCGTTTGGTAGAAATCCACGTGCGCGTTCTGCCAAAAGCACCATTTGCATGCACATCTTGTGGTTTTGCAGAAAACTTCATCCGCGTCTACCAAAAGATGCATGTGCATGCTTAAAACGCGTTTTCGCACAAATCCGTGCGCGGGTGCTAAAAAGAGCAGCATCGGCATGCTTAGCACGTCGTTTGGTAGAAATCCACGTGCGCGTTCTGCGAAAAGCACCATTTGCATGCACATCTTGTGGTTTTGCAGAAAACTTCATCCGCGTCTACCAAAAGATGCATGTGCATGCTTAAAACGCGTTTTCGCACAAATGCGTGCGCGGGTGCTAAAAAGAGCAGCATCGGCATGCTTAGCACGTCGTTTGGTAGAAATCCACGTGCGCGTTCTGCCAAAAGCACCATTTGCATGCACATCTTGTGGTTTTGCAGAAAACTTCATCCGCGTCTACCAAAAGATGCATGTGCATGCTTAAAACACGTTTTCGCACAAATCCGTGCGCGGGTGCTAAAAAGAGCAGCATCGGCATGCTTCGCACGTCGTTTGGTAGAAATCCACGTGCGCGTTCTGCAAAAAGCACCATTTGCATGCACATCTTGTGGTTTTGCAGAAAACTTCATCCGCGTCTACCAAAAGATGCATGTGCATGCTTAAAACGCGTTTTCGCACAAATGCGTGCGCGGGTGCTAAAAAGAGTAGCATCGGCATGCTTAGCACGTCGTTTGGTAGAAATCCACGTGCGCGTTCTGCAAAAAGCACCATTTGCATGCACATCTTGTGGTTTTGCAGAAAACTTCATCCGCGTCTACCAAAAGATGCATGTGCATGCTTAAAACGCGTTTTCGCACAAATGCGTGCGCGGGTGCTAAAAAGAGCAGCATCGGCATGCTTAGCACGTCGTTTGGTAGAAATCCACGTGCGCGTTCTGCCAAAAGCACCATTTGCATGCACATCTTGTGGTTTTGCAGAAAACTTCATCCGCGTCTACCAAAAGATGCATGTGCATGCTTAAAACGCGTTTTCGCACAAATCCGTGCGCGGGTGCTAAAAAGAGCAGCATCGGCATGCTTAGCACGTCGTTTGGTAGAAATCCACGTGCGCGTTCTGCCAAAAGCACCATTTGCATGCACATCTTGTGGTTTTGCAGAAAACTTCATCCGCGTCTACCAAAAGATGCATGTGCATGCTTAAAACGCGTTTTCGCACAAATGCGTGCGCGGGTGCTAAAAAGAGCAGCATCGGCATGCTTAGCACGTCGTTTGGTAGAAATCCACGTGCGCGTTCTGCCAAAAGCACCATTTGCATGCACATCTTGTGGTTTTGCAGAAAACTTCATCCGCGTCTACCAAAATGCATGTGCATGCTTAAAACGCGTTTTCGCACAAATCCATGCGTGGGTGCTAAAAAGAGCAGCATCGGCATGCTTAGCACGTCGTTTGGTAGAAATCCACGTGCGCGTTCTGCCAAAAGCACCATTTGCATGCACATCTTGTGGTTTTGCAGAAAACTTCATCCGCGTCTACCAAAAGATGCATGTGCATGCTTAAAACGCGTTTTCGCGCAAATCCGTGCGCGGGTGCTAAAAAGAGCAGCATCGGCATGCTTAGCACGTCGTTTGGTAGAAATCCACGTGCGCGTTCTGCCAAAAGCACCATTTGCATGCACATCTTGTGGTTTTGCAGAAAACTTCATCCGCGTCTACCAAAAGATGCATGTGCATGCTTAAAACGCGTTTTCGCACAAATCCGTGCGCGGGTGCTAAAAAGAGCAGCATCGGCATGCTTAGCACGTCGTTTGGTAGAAATCCACGTGCGCGTTCTGCCAAAAGCACCATTTGCATGCACATCTTGTGGTTTTGCAGAAAACTTCATCCGCGTCTACCAAAAGATGCATGTGCATGCTTAAAACGCGTTTTCGCACAAATGCGTGCGCGGGTGCTAAAAAGAGCAGCATCGGCATGCTTAGCACGTCGTTTGGTAGAAATCCACGTGCGCGTTCTGCCAAAAGCACCATTTGCATGCACATCTTGTGGTTTTGCAGAAAACTTCATCCGCGTCTACCAAAAGATGCATGTGCATGCTTAAAACGCGTTTTCGCACAAATCCGTGCGCGGGTGCTAAAAAGAGCAGCATCGGCATGCTTAGCACGTCGTTTGGTAGAAATCCACGTGCGCGTTCTGCCAAAAGCACCATTTGCATGCACATCTTGTGGTTTTGCAGAAAACTTCATCCGCGTCTACCAAAAGATGCATGTGCATGCTTAAAACGCGTTTTCGCACAAATGCGTGCGCGGGTGCTAAAAAGAGCAGCATCGGCATGCTTAGCACGTCGTTTGGTAGAAATCCACGTGCGCGTTCTGCCAAAAGCACCATTTTCATGCACATCTTGTGGTTTTGCAGAAAACTTCATCCGCGTCTACCAAAAGATGCATGTGCATGCTTAAAACACGTTTTCGCACAAATGCGTGCGCGGGTGCTAAAAAGAGCAGCATCGGCATGCTTAGCACGTCGTTTGGTAGAAATCCACGTGCGCGTTCTGCCAAAGGCACCATTTGCATGCACATCTTGTGGTTTTGCAGAAAACTTCATCCGCGTCTACCAAAAGATGGATGTGCATGCTTAAAACGCGTTTTCGCACAAATCCGTGCGCGGGTGCTAAAAAGAGCAGCATCGGCATGCTTAGCACGTCGTTTGGTAGAAATCCACGTGCGCGTTCTGCCAAAAGCACCATTTGCATGCACATCTTGTGGTTTTGCAGAAAACTTCATCCGCGTCTACCAAAAGATGCATGTGCATGCTTAAAACGCGTTTTCGCACAAATGCGTGCGCGGGTGCTAAAAAGAGCAGCATCGGCATGCTTAGCACGTCGTTTGGTAGAAATCCACGTGCGCGTTCTGCCAAAAGCACCATTTGCATGCACATCTTGTGGTTTTGCAGAAAACTTCATCCGCGTCTACCAAAAGATGCATGTGCATGCTTAAAAGACGTTTTCGCACAAATCCGTGCGCGGGTGCTAAAAAGAGCAGCATCGGCATGCTTAGCACGTCGTTTGGTAGAAATCCACGTGCGCGTTCTGCAAAAAGCACCATTTGCATGCACATCTTGTGGTTTTGCAGAAAACTTCATCCGCGTCTACCAAAAGATGCATGTGCATGCTTAAAACGCGTTTTCGCACAAATGCGTGCGCGGGTGCTAAAAAAAGTTGCATCGGCATGCTTAGCACGTCGTTTGGTAGAAATCCACGTGAGCGTTCTGCAAAAAGCACCATTTGCATGCACATCTTGTGGTTTTGCAGAAAACTTCATCCGCGTCTACCAAAAGATGCATGTGCATGCTTAAAACGCGTTTTCGCACAAATGCGTGCGCGGGTGCTAAAAAGAGCAGCATCGGCATGCTTAGCACGTCGTTTGGTAGAAATCCACGTGCGCGTTCTGCCAAAAGCACCATTTGCATGCACATCTTGTGGTTTTGCAGAAAACTTCATCCGCGCCTACCAAAAAATGCATGTGCATGCTTAAAACGCGTTTTCGCACAAATCCGTGCGTGGGTGCTAAAAAGAGCAGCATCGGCATGCTTAGCACGTCGTTTGGTAGAAATCCACGTGCGCGTTCTGCCAAAAGCACCATTTGCATGCACATCTTGTGGTTTTGCAGAAAACTTCATCCGCGTCTACCAAAAGATGCATGTGCATGCTTAAAACGCGTTTTCGCACAAATCCGTGCGCGGGTGCTAAAAAGAGAAGCATCGGCATGCTTAGCACGTCGTTTGGTAGAAATCCACGTGCGCGTTCTGCCAAAAGCACCATTTGCATGCACATCTTGTGGTTTTGCAGAAAACTTCATCCGCGTCTACCAAAAGATGCATGTGCATGCTTACAACGCGTTTTCGCACAAATCCGTGTGCGGGTGCTAAAAAGAGCAGCATCGCATGCTTAGCACGTCGTTTGGTAGAAATCCACGTGCGAGTTCTGCCAAAAGCACCATTTGCATGCACATCTTGTGGTTTTGCAGAAAACTTCATCCGCGTCTACCAAAAGATGCATGTGCATGCTTAAAACGCGTTTTCGCACAAATGCGTGCGCGGGTGCTAAAAAGAGCAGCATCGGCAAGCTTAGCACGTCGTTTGGTAGAAATCCACGTGCGCGTTCTGCAAAAAGCACCATTTGCATGCACATCTTGTGGTTTTGCAGAAAACTTCATCCGCGTCTACCAAAAGATGCATGTGCATGCTTAAAACGCGTTTTCGCACAAATGCGTGCGCGGGTGCTAAAAAGAGCAGCATCGGCATGCTTAGCACGTCGTTTGGTAGAAATCCACGTGCGCGTTCTGCAAAAAGCACCATTTGCATGCACATCTTGTGGTTTTGCAGAAAACTTCATCCGCGTCTACCAAAAGATGCATGTGCATGCTTAAAACGCGTTTTCGCACAAATGCGTGCGCGGGTGCTAAAAAGAGCAGCATCGGCATGCTTAGCACGTCGTTTGGTAGAAATCCACGTGCGCGTTCTGCCAAAAGCACCATTTGCATGCACATCTTGTGGTTTTGCAGAAAACTTCATCCGCGTCTACCAAAAGATGCATGTGCATGCTTAAAACGCGTTTTCGCACAAATGCGTGCGCGGGTGCTAAAAAGAGCAGCATCGGCATGCTTAGCACGTCGTTTGGTAGAAATCCACGTGCGCGTTCTGCAAAAAGCACCATTTGCATGCACATCTTGTGGTTTTGCAGAAAACTTCATCCGCGTCTACCAAAAGATGCATGTGCATGCTTAAAACGCGTTTTCGCACAAATGCGTGCGCGGGTGCTAAAAAGAGCAGCATCGGCATGCTTAGCACGTCGTTTGGTAGAAATCCACGTGCCCGTTCTGCAAAAGCACCATTTACATGCACATCTTGTGGTTTTGCAGAAAACTTCATCCGCGTCTACCAAAAGATGCATGTGCATGCTTAAAACGCGTTTTCGCACAAATCCGTGCGCGGGTGCTAAAAAGAGCAGCATCGGCATGCTTAGCACGTCGTTTGGTAGAAATCCACGTGCGCGTTCTGCAAAAAGCACCATTTGCATGCACATCTTGTGGTTTTGCAGAAAACTTCATCCGCGTCCTACCAAAAGATGCATGTGCATGCTTAAAACGCGTTTTCGCACAAATGCGTGCGCGGGTGCTAAAAAGAGCAGCATCGGCATGCTTAGCACGTCGTTTGGTAGAAATCCACGTGCCCGTTCTGCAAAAGCACCATTTGCATGCACATCTTGTGGTTTTGCAGAAAACTTCATCCGCGTCTACCAAAAGATGCATGTGCATGCTTAAAACGCGTTTTCGCACAAATCCGTGCGCGGGTGCTAAAAAGAGCAGCATCGGCATGCTTAGCACGTCGTTTGGTAGAAATCCACGTGCGCGTTCTGCAAAAAGCACCATTTGCATGCACATCTTGTGGTTTTGCAGAAAACTTCATCCGCGTCTACCAAAAGATGCATGTGCATGCTTAAAACGCGTTTTCGCACAAATGCGTGCGCGGGTGCTAAAAAGAGCAGCATCGGCATGCTTAGCACGTCGTTTGGTAGAAATCCACGTGCGCGTTCTGCAAAAAGCACCATTTGCATGCACATCTTGTGGTTTTGCAGAAAACTTCATCCGCGTCTACCAAAAGATGCATGTGCATGCTTAAAACGCGTTTTCGCACAAATGCGTGCGCGGGTGCTAAAAAGAGCAGCATCGGCATGCTTAGCACGTCGTTTGGTAGAAATCCACGTGCGCGTTCTGCAAAAAGCACCATTTGCATGCACATCTTGTGGTTTTGCAGAAAACTTCATCCGCGTCTACCAAAAGATGCATGTGCATGCTTAAAACGCGTTTTCGCACAAATCCGTGCGCGGGTGCTAAAAAGAGCAGCATCGGCATGCTTAGCACGTCGTTTGGTAGAAATCCACGTGCGCGTTCTGCAAAAAGCACCATGTGCATGCACATCTTGTGGTTTTGCAGAAAACTTCATCCGCGTCTACCAAAAGATGCATGTGCATGCTTAAAACGCGTTTTCGCACAAATGCGTGCGCGGGCGCTAAAAAGAGCAGCATCGGCATGCTTAGCACGTCGTTTGGTAGAAATCCACGTGCGCGTTCTGCCAAAAGCACCATTTGCATGCACATCTTGTGGTTTTGCAGAAAACTTCATCCGCGTCTACCAAAAGATGCATGTGCATGCTTAAAACGCGTTTTCGCACAAATCCGTGCGCGGGTGCTAAAAAGAGCAGCATCGGCAAGCTTAGCACGTCGTTTGGTAGAAATCCACGTGCGCGTTCTGCAAAAAGAACCATTTGCATGCACATCTTGTGGTTTTGCAGAAAACTTCATCCGCGTCTACCAAACGATGCATGTGCATGCTTAAAACGCGTTTTCGCACAAATGCGTGCGCGGGTGCTAAAAAGAGCAGCATCGGCATGCTTAGCACGTCGTTTGGTAGAAATCCACGTGCGCGTTCTGCAAAAAGCACCATTTGCATGCACATCTTGTGGTTTTGCCGAAAACTTCATCCGCGTCTACCAAAAGATGCATGTGCATGCTTAAAACGCGTTTTCGCACAAATGCGTGCGCGGGTGCTAAAAAGAGCGGCATCGGCATGCTTAGCACGTCGTTTGGTAGAAATTCACGTGCGCGTTCTGCCAAAAGCACCATTTGCATGCACATCTTGTGGTTTTGCAGAAAACTTCATCCGCGTCTACCAAAAGATGCATGTGCATGCTTAAAACGCGTTTTCGCACAAATCCGTGCGCGGGTGCTAAAAAGAGCAGCATCGGCATGCTTAGCACGTCGTTTGGTAGAAATCCACGTGCGCGTTCTGCCAAAAGCACCATTTGCATGCACATCTTGTGGTTTTGCAGAAAACTTCATCCGCGTCTACCAAAAGATGCATGTGCATGCTTAAAACGCGTTTTCGCACGAATGCGTGCGCGGGTGCTAAAAAGAGCAGCATCGGCATGCTTAGCACGTCGTTTGGTAGAAATCCACGTGCGCGTTCTGCAAAAAGCACCATTTGCATGCACATCTTGTGGTTTTGCAGAAAACTTCATCCGCGTCTACCAAAAGATGCATGTGCATGCTTAAAACGCGTTTTCGCACAAATGCGTGCGCGGGTGCTAAAAATATCAGCATCGGCATGCTTAGCACGTCGTTTGGTAGAAATCCACGTGAGCGTTCTGCAAAAAGCACCATTTGCATGCACATCTTGTGGTTATGCAGAAAACTTCATCCGCGTCTACCAAAAGATGCATGTGCATGCTTAAAACGCGTTTTCGCACACATGATTGCGCCGGTGCTAAAAAGAGCAGCATCGGCATGATTAGCACGTCGTTTGGTAGAAATCTACGTGCGCGTTCTGCCAAAAGCACCATTTGCATGCACATCTTGTGGTTTTGCAGAAAACTTCATCCGCGTCTACCAAAAGATGCATGTGCATGCTTAAAACGCGCTTTCGCACAAATCCGTGCGCGGGTGCTAAAAAGAGCAGCATCGGCATGCTTAGCACGTCGTTTGGTAGAAATCCACGTGCGCGTTCTGCAAAAAGCACCATTTGCATGCACATCTTGTGGTTTTGCAGAAAACTTCATCCGCGTCTACCAAAAGATGCATGTGCATGCTTAAAACGCGTTTTCGCACAAATGCGTGCGCGGGTGCTAAAAAGAGCAGCATCGGCATGCTTAGCACGTCGTTTGGTAGAAATCCACGTGCGCGTTCTGCCAAAAGCACCATTTGCATGCACATCTTGTGGTTTTGCAGAAAACTTCATCCGCGTCTACCAAAAGATGCATGTGCATGCTTAAAACGCGTTTTTGCACAAATCCGTGCGCGGGTGCTAAAAAGAGCAGCATCGGCAAGCTTAGCACGTCGTTTGGTAGAAATCCACGTGCGCGTTCTGCAAAAAGCACCATTTGCATGCACATCTTCTGGTTTTGCAGAAAACTTCATCCGCGTCTACCAAAAGACGCATGTGCATGCTTAAAACGCGTTTTCGCACAAATGCGTGCGCGGGTGCTAAAAAGAGCAGCGCATTCCAAAACTGTAAAAAGAGCTATAGCGTCGCACTGTTTGGAATTGTCTCTTCAGAAGTCGTGCCCGCACCTGATGCAGACAAGTTTTGAGAATCAGGCCAGCCGACTTGTGGCGGCGGGGTTCCCCCATTCGGTTTTGATTGCGGTGGCTGAGACCCTCTTCCAGAAGCTAAAACTGGGAACACGGGTAAAAGATGACCGTCGGAAGACTGACAAGCCTTTGGTTGTGCCGTACCTGCACAAGACTTCGCACAGTCTTAAGAAGGTAGCCAACAGGCATGGTGTTTCCGTTGTTTTTTCGGCACCCAACAAGCTGGCACAGTTGTGCCCACGCATCTGCAACTCTAAAAAAAGAGGTTGCCAGCTAAAACATGAGAAGCCGTTCATCAAGTGTGCCACAGGAGTGGTCTACGCCATTCCCTTGAAGTGTGGAAAGGCTTACGTCGGCCAAACCGGCCGCTGCATTAATGAACGCTTGGGGGAACATGCCCGAAATTTAAGCAACTTAAAGGACAAGTACGCACATTTGGTCGCACATGTAATTGGATGCACAGGATGCGAGGCTCGTTTGGGAGAGACAAAGATTCTCGGCAAAAGTGCCGACGCGACGGCGCGCGTCAGTTTGGAAGCGTTCTACATACACAAATATGGCAGCAAGTGCGTAAGCACCCCTTCTGTATCGCTTTTTGCGGCAGAGCTTAATTTTTTGGAAGCGGCTGCTTACTGATTTCATTGTATCTTAGTATCCCTCGCCTTTTGTTAGTGTTTGTATACTTTTTTCGTTTTTTTCGTTTTCTTGTTTCTTCGCGTCTGAATGCGTTGAATGCTGGCACGTTCGTTCATCGATGCGCATCGTCATTTTCCCCGATTGTATCACTCCCTTCCCCCTTCACTTCTGCCTTTCCCCTTATATAAGGCACCCGTCTTCCGTTAACATCTTGTGGTTTTGCAGAAAACTTCATCCGCGTCTACCAAAAGATGCATGTGCATGCTTAAAACGCGTTTTCGCACAAATGCGTGCGCGGGTGCTAAAAAGAGCAGCATCGGCATGCTTAGCACCGTTTGGTAGAAATCCACGTGCGCGTTCTGCCAAAAGCACCATTTGCATGCACATCTTGTGGTTTTGCAGAAAACTTCTTCCGCGTCTACCAAAAGATGCATGTGCATGCTTAAAACGCGTTTTCGCACAAATGCGTGCGCGGGTGCTAAAAAGAGCAGCATCGGCATGCTTAGCACGTCGTTTGGTAGAAATCCACGTGCGCGTTCTGCCAAAAGCACCATTTGCATGCACATCTTGTGGTTTTGCAGAAAACTTCATCCGCGTCTACCAAAAGATGCATGTGCCTGCTTAAAACGCGTTTTCGCACAAATCCGTGCGCGGGTGCTAAAAAGAGCAGCATCGGCATGCTTAGCACGTCGTTTGGTAGAAATCCACGTGCGCGTTCTGCAAAAAGCACCATTTGCATGCACATCTTGTGGTTTTGCAGAAAACTTCATCCGCGTCTACCAAAAGATGCATGTGCATGCTTAAAACGCGTTTTCGCACAAATGCGTGCGCGGGTGCTAAAAAGAGCAGCATCGGCATGCTTAGCACGTCGTTTGGTAGAAATCCACGAGCGCGTTCTGCAAAAAGCACCATTTGCATGCACATCTTGTGGTTTTGCAGAAAACTTCATCCGCGTCTACCAAAAGATGCATGTGCATGCTTAAAACGCGTTTTCGCACAAATGCGTGCGCGGGTGCTAAAAAGAGCAGCATCGGCATGCTTAGCACGTCGTTTGGTAGAAATCCACGTGCGCGTTCTGCAAAAACCACCATTTGCATGCACATCTTGTGGTTTTGCAGAAACCTTCATCCGCGTCTACCAAAAGATGCATGTGCATGCTTAAAACGCGTTTTCGCACAAATGCGTGCGCGGGTGCTAAAAATAGCAGCATCGGCATGCTTAGCACGTCGTTTGGTAGAAATCCACGTGCGCGTTCTGCAAAAAGCACCATTTGCATGCACATCTTGTGGTTTTGCAGAAAACTTCATCCGCGTCTACCAAAAGATGCATGTGCATGCTTAAAACGCGTTTTCGCACAAATGCGTGCGCGGGTGCTAAAAAGAGCAGCATCGGCATGCTTAGCACGTCGTTGGGTAGAAATCCACGTGCGCGTTCTGCCAAAAGCACCATTTGCATGCACATCTTGTGGTTTTGCAGAAAACTTCTTCCGCGTCTACCAAAAGATGCATGTGCATGCTTAAAACGCGTTTTCGCACAAATCCGTGCGCGGGTGCTAAAAAGAGCAGCATCGGCAAGCTTAGCACGTCGTTTGGTAGAAATCCACGTGCGCGTCCTGCAAAAAGCACCATTTGCATGCACATCTTGTGGTTTTGCAGAAAACTTCATCCGCGTCTACCAAAAGATGCATGTGCATGCATAAAACGCGTTTTCGCACAAATGCGTGCGCGGGTGCTAAAAAGAGCAGCATCGGCATGCTTAGCACGTCGTTTGGTAGAAATCCACGTGCGCGTTCTGCAAAAAGCACCATTTGCATGCACATCTTGTGGTTTTGCAGAAAACTTCATCCGCGTCTACCAAAAGATGTATGTGCATGCTTAAAACGCGTTTTCGCACAAATGCGTGCGCGGGTGCTAAAAAGAGCGGCATCGGCATGCTAAGCACGTCGTTTGGTAGAAATCCACGTGCGCGTTCTGCAAAAAGCACCATTTGCATGCACATCTTGTGGTTTTGCAGAAAACTTCATCCGCGTCTACCAAAAGATGCATGTGCATGCTTAAAACGCGTTTTCGCACAAATGCGTGCGCGGGTGCTAAAAAGAGCAGCATCCGCATGCTTAGCACGTCGTTTGGTAGAAATCCACGTGCGCGTTCTGCCAAAAGCACCATTTGCATGCACATCTTGTGGTTTTGCAGAAAACTTCATCCGCGTCTACCAAAAGATGCATGTGCATGCTTAAAACGCGTTTTCGCACAAATCCGTGCGCGGGTGCTAAAAAGAGCAGCATCGGCAAGCTTAGCACATCGTTTGGTAGAAATCCACGTGCGCGTTCTGCAAAAAGCACCATTTGCATGCACATCTTGTGGTTTTGCAGAAAACTTCATCCGCGTCTACCAAAAGATGCATGTGCATGCTTAAAACGCGTTTTCGCACAAATGCGTGCGCGGGTGCTAAAAAGAGCAGCATCGGCATGCTTAGCACGTCGTTTGGTAGAAATCCACGTGCGCGTTCTGCAAAAAGCACCATTTGCATGCACATCTTGTGGTTTTGAAGAAAACTTCATCCGCGTCTACCAAAAGATGCATGTGCATGCTTAAAACGCGTTTTCGCACAAATCCGTGCGCGGGTGCTAAAAAGAGCAGCATCGGCATGCTTAGCACGTCGTTTGGTAGAAATCCACGTGCGCGTTCTGCCAAAAGCACCATTTGCATGCACATCTTGTGGTTTTGCAGAAAACTTCATCCGCGTCTACCAAAAGATGCATGTGCATGCTTAAAACGCGTTTTCGCACAAATCCGTGCGCGGGTGCTAAAAAGAGCAGCATCGGCATGCTTAGCACGTCGTTTGGTAGAAATCCACGTGCGCGTTCTGCAAAAAGCACCATTTGCATGCACATCTTGTGGTTTTGCAGAAAACTTCATCCGCGTCTATCAAAAGATGCATGCGCATGCTTAAAACGCGTTTTCGCACAAATGCGTGCGCGGGTGCTAAAAAGAGCAGCATCGGCATGCTTAGCACGTCGTTTGGTAGAAATCCACGAGCGCGTTCTGCAAAAAGCACCATTTGCATGCACATCTTGTGGTTTTGCAGAAAACTTCATCCGCGTCTGCCAAAAGATGCATGTGCATGCTTAAAACGCGTTTTCGCACAAATGCGTGCGCGGGTGCTAAAAAGAGCAGCATCGGCATGCTTAGCATGTCGTTTGGTAGAAATCCACGTGCGCGTTCTGCCAAAAGCACCATTTGCATGCACATCTTGTGGTTTTGCAGAAAACCTCATCCGCGTCTACCAAAAGATGCATGTGCATGCTTAAAACGCGTTTTCGCACAAATCCGTGCGCGGGTGCTAAAAAGAGCAGCATCGGCATGCTTAGCACGTCGTTTGGTAGAAATCCACGTGCGCGTTCTGCAAAAAGCACCATTTGCATGCACATCTTGTGGTTTTGCAGAAAACTTCATCCGCGTCTACCAAAAGATGCATGTGCATGCTTAAAACGCGTTTTCGCACAAATGCGTGCGCGGGTGCTAAAAAGAGCAGCATCGGCATGCTTAGCACGTCGTTTGGTAGAAATCCACGTGCGCGTTCTGCCAAAAGCACCATTTGCATGCACATCTTGTGGTTTTGCAGAAAACTTCATCCGCGTCTACCAAAAGATGCATGTGCATGCTTAAAACGCGTTTTCGCACAAATGCGTGCGCGGGTGCTAAAAAGAGCAGCATCGGCATGCTTAGCACGTCGTTTGGTAGAAATCCGCGTGCGCGTTCTGCAAAAAGCACCATTTGCATGCACATCTTGTGGTTTTGCAGAAAACTTCATCCGCGTCTACCAAAAGATGCATGTGCATGCTTAAAACGCGTTTTCGCACAAATGCGTGCGCGGGTGCTAAAAAGAGCAGCATCGGCATGCTTAGCACGTCGTTTGGTAGAAATCCACGTGCGCGTTCTGCAAAAAGCACCATTTGCATGCACATCTTGTGGTTTTGCAGAAAACTTCATCCGCGTCTACCAAAAGATGCATGTGCATGCTTAAAACGCGTTTTCGCACAAATGCGTGCGCGGGTGCTAAAAAGAGCAGCATCGGCATGCTTAGCACGTCGTTTGGTAGAAATCCACGTGCGCGTTCTGCCAAAAGCACCATTTGCATGCACATCTTGTGGTTTTGCAGAAAACTTCATCCGCGTCTACCAAAAGATGCATGTGCCTGCTTAAAACGCGTTTTCGCACAAATCCGTGCGCGGGTGCTAAAAAGAGCAGCATCGGCATGCTTAGCACGTCGTTTGGTAGAAATCCACGTGCGCGTTCTGCAAAAAGCACCATTTGCATGCACATCTTGTGGTTTTGCAGAAAACTTCATCCGCGTCTACCAAAAGATGCATGTGCATGCTTAAAACGCGTTTTCGCACAAATGCGTGCGCGGGTGCTAAAAAGAGCAGCATCGGCATGCTTAGCACGTCGTTTGGTAGAAATCCACGAGCGCGTTCTGCAAAAAGCACCATTTGCATGCACATCTTGTGGTTTTGCAGAAAACTTCATCCGCGTCTACCAAAAGATGCATGTGCATGCTTAAAACGCGTTTTCGCACAAATGCGTGCGCGGGTGCTAAAAAGAGCAGCATCGGCATGCTTAGCACGTCGTTTGGTAGAAATCCACGTGCGCGTTCTGCAAAAAGCACCATTTGCATGCACATCTTGTGGTTTTGCAGAAACCTTCATCCGCGTCTACCAAAAGATGCATGTGCATGCTTAAAACGCGTTTTCGCACAAATGCGTGCGCGGGTGCTAAAAATAGCAGCATCGGCATGCTTAGCACGTCGTTTGGTAGAAATCCACGTGCGCGTTCTGCAAAAAGCACCATTTGCATGCACATCTTGTGGTTTTGCAGAAAACTTCATCCGCGTCTACCAAAAGATGCATGTGCATGCTTAAAACGCGTTTTCGCACAAATGCGTGCGCGGGTGCTAAAAAGAGCAGCATCGGCATGCTTAGCACGTCGTTTGGTAGAAATCCACGTGCGCGTTCTGCCAAAAGCACCATTTGCATGCACATCTTGTGGTTTTGCAGAAAACTTCTTCCGCGTCTACCAAAAGATGCATGTGCATGCTTAAAACGCGTTTTCGCACAAATGCGTGCGCGGGTGCTAAAAAGAGCAGCATCGGCATGCTTAGCACGTCGTTTGGTAGAAATCCACGTGCGCGTTCTGCCAAAAGCACCATTTGCATGCACATCTTGTGGTTTTGCAGAAAACTTCATCCGCGTCTACCAAAAGATGCATGTGCCTGCTTAAAACGCGTTTTCGCACAAATCCGTGCGCGGGTGCTAAAAAGAGCAGCATCGGCATGCTTAGCACGTCGTTTGGTAGAAATCCACGTGCGCGTTCTGCAAAAAGCACCATTTGCATGCACATCTTGTGGTTTTGCAGAAAACTTCATCCGCGTCTACCAAAAGATGCATGTGCATGCTTAAAACGCGTTTTCGCACAAATGCGTGCGCGGGTGCTAAAAAGAGCAGCATCGGCATGCTTAGCACGTCGTTTGGTAGAAATCCACGAGCGCGTTCTGCAAAAAGCACCATTTGCATGCACATCTTGTGGTTTTGCAGAAAACTTCATCCGCGTCTACCAAAAGATGCATGTGCATGCTTAAAACGCGTTTTCGCACAAATGCGTGCGCGGGTGCTAAAAAGAGCAGCATCGGCATGCTTAGCACGTCGTTTGGTAGAAATCCACGTGCGCGTTCTGCAAAAACCACCATTTGCATGCACATCTTGTGGTTTTGCAGAAACCTTCATCCGCGTCTACCAAAAGATGCATGTGCATGCTTAAAACGCGTTTTCGCACAAATGCGTGCGCGGGTGCTAAAAATAGCAGCATCGGCATGCTTAGCACGTCGTTTGGTAGAAATCCACGTGCGCGTTCTGCAAAAAGCACCATTTGCATGCACATCTTGTGGTTTTGCAGAAAACTTCATCCGCGTCTACCAAAAGATGCATGTGCATGCTTAAAACGCGTTTTCGCACAAATGCGTGCGCGGGTGCTAAAAAGAGCAGCATCGGCATGCTTAGCACGTCGTTTGGTAGAAATCCACGTGCGCGTTCTGCCAAAAGCACCATTTGCATGCACATCTTGTGGTTTTGCAGAAAACTTCTTCCGCGTCTACCAAAAGATGCATGTGCATGCTTAAAACGCGTTTTCGCACAAATGCGTGCGCGGGTGCTAAAAAGAGCAGCATCGGCATGCTTAGCACGTCGTTTGGTAGAAATCCACGTGCGCGTTCTGCCAAAAGCACCATTTGCATGCACATCTTGTGGTTTTGCAGAAAACTTCATCCGCGTCTACCAAAAGATGCATGTGCCTGCTTAAAACGCGTTTTCGCACAAATCCGTGCGCGGGTGCTAAAAAGAGCAGCATCGGCATGCTTAGCACGTCGTTTGGTAGAAATCCACGTGCGCGTTCTGCAAAAAGCACCATTTGCATGCACATCTTGTGGTTTTGCAGAAAACTTCATCCGCGTCTACCAAAAGATGCATGTGCATGCTTAAAACGCGTTTTCGCACAAATGCGTGCGCGGGTGCTAAAAAGAGCAGCATCGGCATGCTTAGCACGTCGTTTGGTAGAAATCCACGAGCGCGTTCTGCAAAAAGCACCATTTGCATGCACATCTTGTGGTTTTGCAGAAAACTTCATCCGCGTCTACCAAAAGATGCATGTGCATGCTTAAAACGCGTTTTCGCACAAATGCGTGCGCGGGTGCTAAAAAGAGCAGCATCGGCATGCTTAGCACGTCGTTTGGTAGAAATCCACGTGCGCGTTCTGCAAAAACCACCATTTGCATGCACATCTTGTGGTTTTGCAGAAACCTTCATCCGCGTCTACCAAAAGATGCATGTGCATGCTTAAAACGCGTTTTCGCACAAATGCGTGCGCGGGTGCTAAAAATAGCAGCATCGGCATGCTTAGCACGTCGTTTGGTAGAAATCCACGTGCGCGTTCTGCAAAAAGCACCATTTGCATGCACATCTTGTGGTTTTGCAGAAAACTTCATCCGCGTCTACCAAAAGATGCATGTGCATGCTTAAAACGCGTTTTCGCACAAATGCGTGCGCGGGTGCTAAAAAGAGCAGCATCGGCATGCTTAGCACGTCGTTGGGTAGAAATCCACGTGCGCGTTCTGCCAAAAGCACCATTTGCATGCACATCTTGTGGTTTTGCAGAAAACTTCTTCCGCGTCTACCAAAAGATGCATGTGCATGCTTAAAACGCGTTTTCGCACAAATCCGTGCGCGGGTGCTAAAAAGAGCAGCATCGGCAAGCTTAGCACGTCGTTTGGTAGAAATCCACGTGCGCGTCCTGCAAAAAGCACCATTTGCATGCACATCTTGTGGTTTTGCAGAAAACTTCATCCGCGTCTACCAAAAGATGCATGTGCATGCATAAAACGCGTTTTCGCACAAATGCGTGCGCGGGTGCTAAAAAGAGCAGCATCGGCATGCTTAGCACGTCGTTTGGTAGAAATCCACGTGCGCGTTCTGCAAAAAGCACCATTTGCATGCACATCTTGTGGTTTTGCAGAAAACTTCATCCGCGTCTACCAAAAGATGTATGTGCATGCTTAAAACGCGTTTTCGCACAAATGCGTGCGCGGGTGCTAAAAAGAGCAGCATCGGCATGCTTAGCACGTCGTTTGGTAGAAATCCACGTGCGCGTTCTGGCAAAAGCACCATTTGCATGCACATCTTGTGGTTTTGAAGAAAACTTCATCCGCGTCTACCAAAAGATGCATGTGCATGCTTAAAACGCGTTTTCGCACAAATCCGTGCGCGGGTGCTAAAAAGAGCAGCATCGGCATGCTTAGCACGTCGTTTGGTAGAAATCCACGTGCGCGTTCTGCCAAAAGCACCATTTGCATGCACATCTTGTGGTTTTGCAGAAAACTTCATCCGCGTCTACCAAAAGATGCATGTGCATGCTTAAAACGCGTTTTCGCACAAATCCGTGCGCGGGTGCTAAAAAGAGCAGCATCGGCATGCTTAGCACGTCGTTTGGTAGAAATCCACGTGCGCGTTCTGCAAAAAGCACCATTTGCATGCACATCTTGTGGTTTTGCAGAAAACTTCATCCGCGTCTACCAAAAGATGCATGCGCATGCTTAAAACGCGTTTTCGCACAAATGCGTGCGCGGGTGCTAAAAAGAGCAGCATCGGCATGCTTAGCACGTCGTTTGGTAGAAATCCATGAGCGCGTTCTGCAAAAAGCACCATTTGCATGCACATCTTGTGGTTTTGCAGAAAACTTCATCCGCGTCTACCAAAAGATGCATGTGCATGCTTAAAACGCGTTTTCGCACAAATGCGTGCGCGGGTGCTAAAAAGAGCAGCATCGGCATGCTTAGCATGTCGTTTGGTAGAAATCCACGTGCGCGTTCTGCCAAAAGCACCATTTGCATGCACATCTTGTGGTTTTGCAGAAAACTTCATCCGCGTCTACCAAAAGATGCATGTGCATGCTTAAAACGCGTTTTCGCACAAATCCGTGCGCGGGTGCTAAAAAGAGCAGCATCGGCATGCTTAGCACGTCGTTTGGTAGAAATCCACGTGCGCGTTCTGCAAAAAGCACCATTTGCATGCACATCTTGTGGTTTTGCAGAAAACTTCATCCGCGTCTACCAAAAGATGCATGTGCATGCTTAAAACGCGTTTTCGCACAAATGCGTGCGCGGGTGCTAAAAAGAGCAGCATCGGCATGCTTAGCACGTCGTTTGGTAGAAATCCACGTGCGCGTTCTGCCAAAAGCACCATTTGCATGCACATCTTGTGGTTTTGCAGAAAACTTCATCCGCGTCTACCAAAAGATGCATGTGCATGCTTAAAACGCGTTTTCGCACAAATCCGTGCGCGGGTGCTAAAAAGAGCAGCATCGGCATGCTTAGCACGTCGTTTGGTAGAAATCCACGTGCGCGTTCTGCCAAAAGCACCATTTGCATGCACATCTTGTGGTTTTGCAGAAAACTTCATCCGCGTCTACCAAAAGATGCATGTGCATGCTTAAAACGCGTTTTCGCACAAATCCGTGCGCGGGTGCTAAAAAGAGCAGCATCGGCATGCTTAGCACGTCGTTTGGTAGAAATCCACGTGCGCGTTCTGCAAAAAGCACCATTTGCATGCACATCTTGTGGTTTTGCAGAAAACTTCATCCGCGTCTACCAAAAGATGCATGCGCATGCTTAAAACGCGTTTTCGCACAAATGCGTGCGCGGGTGCTAAAAAGAGCAGCATCGGCATGCTTAGCACGTCGTTTGGTAGAAATCCACGAGCGCGTTCTGCAAAAAGCACCATTTGCATGCACATCTTGTGGTTTTGCAGAAAACTTCATCCGCGTGTACCAAAAGATGCATGTGCATGCTTAAAACGCGTTTTCGCACAAATGCGTGCGCGGGTGCTAAAAAGAGCAGCATCGGCATGCTTAGCATGTCGTTTGGTAGAAATCCACGTGCGCGTTCTGCCAAAAGCACCATTTGCATGCACATCTTGTGGTTTTGCAGAAAACTTCATCCGCGTCTACCAAAAGATGCATGTGCATGCTTAAAACGCGTTTTCGCACAAATCCGTGCGCGGGTGCTAAAAAGAGCAGCATCGCATGCCTAGCACGTCGTTTGGTAGAAATCCACGTGCGCGTTTTGCAAAAAGCACCATTTGCATGCACATCTTGTGGTTTTGCAGAAAACTTCATCCGCGTCTACCAAAAGATGCATGTGCATGCTTAAAACGCGTTCTCGCACAAATGCGTGCGCGGGTGCTAAAAAGAGCAGCATCGGCATGCTTAGCACGTCGTTTGGTAGAAATCCACGTGCGCGTTCTGCCAAAAGCACCATTTGCATGCACATCTTGTGGTTTTGCAGAAAACTTCATCCGCGTCTACCAAAAGATGCATGTGCATGCTTAAAACGCGTTTTCGCACAAATGCGTGCGCGGGTGCTAAAAAGAGCAGCATCGGCATGCTTAGCACGTCGATTGGTAGAAATCCGCGTGCGCGTTCTGCAAAAAGCACCATTTGCATGCACATCTTGTGGTTTTGCAGAAAACTTCATCCGCGTCTACCAAAAGATGCATGTGCATGCTTAAAACGCGTTTTCGCACAAATGCGTGCGCGGGTGCTAAAAAGAGCAGCATCGGCATGCTTAGCACGTCGTTTGGTAGAAATCCACGTGCGCGTTCTGCAAAAAGCACCATTTGCATGCACATCTTGTGGTTTTGCAGAAAACTTCATCCGCGTCTACCAAAAGATGCATGTGCATGCTTAAAACGCGTTTTCGCACAAATGCGTGCGCGGGTGCTAAAAAGAGCAGCATCGGCATGCTTAGCACGTCGTTTGGTAGAAATCCACGTGCGCGTTCTGCCAAAAGCACCATTTGCATGCACATCTTGTGGTTTTGCAGAAAACTTCATCCGCGTCTACCAAAAGATGCATGTGCATGCTTAAAACGCGTTTTCGCACAAATCCGTGCGCGGGTGCTAAAAAGAGCAGCATCGGCATGCTTAGCACGTCGTTTGGTAGAAATCCACGTGCGCGTTCTGCAAAAAGCACCATTTGCATGCACATCTTGTGGTTTTGCAGAAAACTTCATCCGCGTCTACCAAAAGATGCATGTGCATGCTTAAAACGCGTTTTCGCACAAATGCGTGCGCGGGTGCTAAAAAGAGCAGCATCGGCATGCTTAGCACGTCGTTTGGTAGAAATCCACGAGCGCGTTCTGCAAAAAGCACCATTTGCATGCACATCTTGTGGTTTTGCAGAAAACTTCATCCGCGTCTACCAAAAGATGCATGTGCATGCTTAAAACGCGTTTTCGCACAAATGCGTGCGCGGGTGCTAAAAAGAGCAGCATCGGCATGCTTAGCACGTCGTTTGGTTGAAATCCACGTGCGCGTTCTGCCAAAAGCACCATTTGCGTGCACATCTTGTGGTTTTGCAGAAAACTTCATCCGCGTCTACCAAAAGATGCATGTGCATGCTTAAAACGCGTTTTCG
Organism: Dermacentor andersoni; assembly: GCF_023375885.2. NCBI lineage: Eukaryota > Metazoa > Arthropoda > Arachnida > Ixodida > Ixodidae > Dermacentor > Dermacentor andersoni. Next base: position 85,251 of record NW_027314820.1, read on the forward strand.
CACAAATCCGTGCGCGGGTGCTAAAAAGAGCAGCATCGGCATGCTTAGCACGTCGTTTGGTAGAAATCCACGTGCGCGTTCTGCAAAAAGCACCATTTGCATGCACATCTTGTGCTTTTGCAGAAAACTTCATCCGCGTCTACCAAAAGATGCATGTGCATGCTTAAAACGCGTTTTCGCACAAATGCGTGCGCGGGTGCTAAAAAGAGCAGCATCGGCATGCTTAGCACGTCGTTTGGTAGAAATCCACGTGCGCGTTCTGCCAAAAGCACCATTTGCATGCACATCTTGTGGTTTTGCAGAAACTTCATCCGCGTCTACCAAAAGATGCATGTGCATGCTTAAAACGCGTTTTCGCACAAATCCGTGCGCGGGTGCTAAAAAGAGCAGCATCGGCATGCTTAGCACGTTGTTTGGTAGAAATCCACGTGCGCGTTCTGCAAAAAGCACCATTTGCATGCACATCTTGTGGTTTTGCAGCAAACTTCATCCGCGTCTACCAAAAGATGCATGTGCATGCATAAAACGCGTTTTCGCACAAATGCGTGCGCGGGTGCTAAAACGAGCAGCATCGGCATGCTTAGCACGTCGTTTGGTTGAAATCCACGTGCGCGTTCTGCCAAAAGCACCATTTGCATGCACATCTTGTGGTTTTGCAGAAAACTTCATCCGCGTTTACCAAAAGATGCATGTGCATGCTTAAAACGCGTTTTCGCACAAATCCGTGCGCGGGTGCTAAAAAGAGCAGCAACGGCATGCTTAGCACGTCGTTTGGTAGAAATCCACGTGCGCGTTCTGCAAAAAGCACCATTTGCATGCACATCTTTTGGTTTTGCAGAAAACTTCATCCGCGTCTACCAAAAGATGCATGTGCATGCTTAAAACGCGTTTTCGCACAAATCCGTGCGCGGGTGCTAAAAAGAGCAGCATCGGCATGCTTAGCACGTCGTTTGGTAGAAATCCACGTGCGCGTTCTGCAAAAAGCACCATTTGCATGCACATCTTGTGGTTTTGCAGAAAACTTCATCCGCGTCTACCAAAAGATGCATGCGCATGCTTAAAACGCGTTTTCGCACAAATGCGTGCGCGGGTGCTAAAAAGAGCAGCATCGGCATGCTTAGCACGTCGTTTGGTAGAAATCCACGAGCGCGTTCTGCAAAAAGCACCATTTGCATGCACATCTTGTGGTTTTGCAGAAAACTTCATCCGCGTGTACCAAAAGATGCATGTGCATGCTTAAAACGCGTTTTCGCACAAATGCGTGCGCGGGTGCTAAAAAGAGCAGCATCGGCATGCTTAGCATGTCGTTTGGTAGAAATCCACGTGCGCGTTCTGCCAAAAGCACCATTTGCATGCACATCTTGTGGTTTTGCAGAAAACTTCATCCGCGTCTACCAAAAGATGCATGTGCATGCTTAAAACGCGTTTTCGCACAAATCCGTGCGCGGGTGCTAAAAAGAGCACCATCGGCATGCTTAGCACGTCGTTTGGTAGAAATCCACGTGCGCGTTCTGCAAAAAGCACCATTTGCATGCACATCTTGTGGTTTTGCAGAAAACTTCATCCGCGTCTACCAAAAGATGCATGTGCATGCTTAAAACGCGTTCTCGCACAAATGCGTGCGCGGGTGCTAAAAAGAGCAGCATCGGCATGCTTAGCACGTCGTTTGGTAGAAATCCACGTGCGCGTTCTGCCAAAAGCACCATTTGCATGCACATCTTGTGGTTTTGCAGAAAACTTCATCCGCGTCTACCAAAAGATGCATGTGCATGCTTAAAACGCGTTTTCGCACAAATGCGTGCGCGGGTGCTAAAAAGAGCAGCATCAACATGCTTAGCACGTCGTTTGGTAGAAATCCGCGTGCGCGTTCTGCAAAAAGCACCATTTGCATGCACATCTTGTGGTTTTGCAGAAAACTTCATCCGCGTCTACCAAAAGATGCATGTGCATGCTTAAAACGCGTTTTCGCACAAATGCGTGCGCGGGTGCTAAAAAGAGCAGCATCGGCATGCTTAGCACGTCGTTTGGTAGAAATCCACGTGCGCGTTCTGCAAAAAGCACCATTTGCACGCACATCTTGTGGTTTTGCAGAAAACTTCATCCGCGTCTACCAAAAGACGCATGTGCATGCTTAAAACGCGTTTTCGCACAAATGCGTGCGCGGGTGCTAAAAAGAGCAGCATCGGCATGCTTAGCACGTCGTTTGGTAGAAATCCACGTGCGCGTTCTGCCAAAAGCACCATTTGCATGCACATCTTGTGGTTTTGCAGAAAACTTCATCCGCGTCTACCAAAAGATGCATGTGCATGCTTAAAACGCGTTTTCGCACAAATCCGTGCGCGGGTGCTAAAAAGAGCAGCATCGGCATGCTTAGCACGTCGTTTGGTAGAAATCCACGTGCGCGTTCTGCAAAAAGCACCATTTGCATGCACATCTTGTGGTTTTGCAGAAAACTTCATCCGCGTCTACCAAAAGACGCATGTGCATGCTTAAAAGGCGTTTTCGCACAAATGCGTGCGCGGGTGCTAAAAAGAGCAGCATCGGCATGCTTAGCACGTCGTTTGGTAGAAATCCACGAGCGCGTTCTGCAAAAAGCACCATTTGCATGCACATCTTGTGGTTTTGCAGAAAACTTCATCCGCGTCTACCAAAAGATGCATGTGCATGCTTAAAACGCGTTTTCGCACAAATGCGTGCGCGGGTGCTAAAAAGAGCAGCATCGGCATGCTTAGCACGTCGTTTGGTTGAAATCCACGTGCGTGTTCTGCCAAAAGCACCATTTGCGTGCACATCTTGTGGTTTTGCAGAAAACTTCATCCGCGTCTACCAAAAGATGCACGTGCATGCTTAAAACGCGTTTTCGCACAAATCCGTGCGCGGGTGCTAAAAAGAGCAGCATCGGCATGCTTAGCACGTCGTTTGGTAGAAATCCACGTGCGCGTTCTGCAAAAAGCACCATTTGCATGCACATCTTGTGGTTTTGCAGAAAACTTCATCCGCGTCTACCAAAAGATGCATGTGCATGCTTAAAACGCGTTTTCGCACAAATGCGTGCGCGGGTGCTAAAAAGAGCAGCATCGGCATGCTTAGCACGTCGTTTGGTAGAAATCCACGTGCGCGTTCTGCCAAAAGCACCATTTGCATGCACATCTTGTGGTTTTGCAGCAAACTTCATCCGCGTCTACCAAAAGATGCATGTGCATGCTTAAAACGCGTTTTCGCACAAATCCGTGCGCGGGTGCTAAAAAGAGCAGCATCGGCATGCTTAGCACGTTGTTTGGTAGAAATCCACGTGCGCGTTCTGCAAAAAGCACCATTCGCATGCACATCTTGTGGTTTTGCAGAAAACTTCATCCGCGTCTACCAAAAGATGCATGTGCATGCTTAAAACGCGTTTTCGCACAAATCCGTGCGCGGGTGCTAAAAAGAGCAGCAACGGCATGCTTAGCACGTCGTTTGGTAGAAATCCACGTGCGCGTTCTGCAAAAAGCACCATTTGCATGCACATCTTGTGGTTTTGCAGAAAACTTCATCCGCGTCTACCAAAATATGCATGTGCATGCTTAAAACGCGTTTTCGCACAAATCCGTGCGCGGGTGCTAAAAAGAGCAGCATCGGCATGCTTAGCACGTCGTTTGGTAGAAATCCACGTGCGCGTTCTGCAAAAAGCACCATTTGCATGCACATCTTGTGGTTTTGCAGAAAACTTCATCCGCGTCTACCAAAAGATGCATGCGCATGCTTAAAACGCGTTTTCGCACAAATGCGTGCGCGGGTGCTAAAAAGAGCAGCATCGGCATGCTTAGCACGTCGTTTGGTAGAAATCCACGAGCGCGTTCTGCAAAAAGCACCATTTGCATGCACATCTTGTGGTTTTGCAGAAAACTTCATCCGCGTGTACCAAAAGATGCATGTGCATGCTTAAAACGCGTTTTCGCACAAATGCGTGCGCGGGTGCTAAAAAGAGCAGCATCGGCATGCTTAGCATGTCGTTTGGTAGAAATCCACGTGCGCGTTCTGCCAAAAGCACCATTTGCATGCACATCTTGTGGTTTTGCAGAAAACTTCATCCGCGTCTACCAAAAGATGCATGTGCATGCTTAAAACGCGTTTTCGCACAAATCCGTGCGCGGGTGCTAAAAAGAGCAGCATCGGCATGCTTAGCACGTCGTTTGGTAGAAATCCGCGTGCGCGTTCTGCAAAAAGCACCATTTGCATGCACATCTTGTGGTTTTGCAGAAAACTTCATCCGCGTCTACCAAAAGATGCATGTGCATGCTTAAAACGCGTTTTCGCACAAATGCGTGCGCGGGTGCTAAAAAGAGCAGCATCGGCATGCTTAGCACGTCGTTTGGTAGAAATCCACGTGCGCGTTCTGCAAAAAGCACCATTTGCATGCACATCTTGTGGTTTTGCAGAAAACTTCATCCGCGTCTACCAAAAGATGCATGTGCATGCTTAAAACGCGTTTTCGCACAAATGCGTGCGCGGGTGCTAAAAAGAGCAGCATCGGCATGCTTAGCACGTCGTTTGGTAGAAATCCACGTGCGCGTTCTGCCAAAAGCACCATTTGCATGCACATCTTGTGGTTTTGCAGAAAACTTCATCCGCGTCTACCAAAAGATGCATGTGCATGCTTAAAACGCGTTTTCGCACAAATCCGTGCGCGGGTGCTAAAAAGAGCAGCATCGGCATGCTTAGCACGTCGTTTGGTAGAAATCCACGTGCGCGTTCTGCAAAAAGCACCATTTGCATGCACATCTTGTGGTTTTGCAGAAAACTTCATCCGCGTCTACCAAAAGACGCATGTGCATGCTTAAAAGGCGTTTTCGCACAAATGCGTGCGCGGGTGCTAAAAAGAGCAGCATCGGCATGCTTAGCACGTCGTTTGGTAGAAATCCACGAGCGCGTTCTGCAAAAAGCACCATTTGCATGCACATCTTGTGGTTTTGCAGAAAACTTCATCCGCGTCTACCAAAAGATGCATGTGCATGCTTAAAACGCGTTTTCGCACAAATGCGTGCGCGGGTGCTAAAAAGAGCAGCATCGGCATGCTTAGCACGTCGTTTGGTTGAAATCCACGTGCGTGTTCTGCCAAAAGCACCATTTGCGTGCACATCTTGTGGTTTTGCAGAAAACTTCATCCGCGTCTACCAAAAGATGCACGTGCATGCTTAAAACGCGTTTTCGCACAAATCCGTGCGCGGGTGCTAAAAAGAGCAGCATCGGCATGCTTAGCACGTCGTTTGGTAGAAATCCACGTGCGCGTTCTGCAAAAAGCACCATTTGCATGCACATCTTGTGGTTTTGCAGAAAACTTCATCCGCGTCTACCAAAAGATGCATGTGCATGCTTAAAACGCGTTTTCGCACAAATGCGTGCGCGGGTGCTAAAAAGAGCAGCATCGGCATGCTTAGCACGTCGTTTGGTAGAAATCCACGTGCGCGTTCTGCCAAAAGCACCATTTGCATGCGCATCTTGTGGTTTTGCAGCAAACTTCATCCGCGTCTACCAAAAGATGCATGTGCATGCTTAAAACGCGTTTTCGCACAAATCCGTGCGCGGGTGCTAAAAAGAGCAGCATCGGCATGCTTAGCACGTTGTTTGGTAGAAATCCACGTGCGCGTTCTGCAAAAAGCACCATTTGCATGCACATCTTGTGGTTTTGCAGCAAACTTCATCCGCGTCTACCAAAAGATGCATGTGCATGCTTAAAACGCGTTTTCGCACAAATGCGTGCGCGGGTGCTAAAACGAGCAGCATCGGCATGCTTAGCACGTCGTTTGGTTGAAATCCACGTGCGCGTTCTGCCAAAAGCACCATTTGCATGCACATCTTGTGGTTTTGCAGAAAACTTCATCCGCGTCTACCAAAAGATGCATGTGCATGCTTAAAACGCGTTTTCGCACAAATGCGTGCGCGGGTGCTAAAAAGAGCAGCATCGGCATGCTTAGCACGTCGTTTGGTAGAAATCCACGAGCGCGTTCTGCAAAAAGCACCATTTGCATGCACATCTTGTGGTTTTGCAGAAAACTTCATCCGCGTCTACCAAAAGATGCATGTGCATGCTTAAAACGCGTTTTCGCACAAATGCGTGCGCGGGTGCTAAAAAGAGCAGCATCGGCATGCTTAGCACGTCGTTTGGTAGAAATCCGCGTGCGCGTTCTGCAAAAAGCACCATTTGCATGCACATCTTGTGGTTTTGCAGAAAACTTCATCCGCGTCTACCAAAAGATGCATGTGCATGCTTAAAACGCGTTTTCGCACAAATGCGTGCGCGGCTGCTAAAAAGAGCAGCATCGGCATGCTTAGCACGTCGTTTGGTAGAAATCCACGTGCGCGTTCTGCAAAAAGCACCATTTGCATGCACATCTTGTGGTTTTGCAGAAAACTTCATCCGCGTCTACCAAAAGATGCATGTGCATGCTTAAAACGCGTTTTCGCACAAATGCGTGCGCGGGTGCTAAAAAGAGCAGCATCGGCATGCTTAGCACGTCGTTTGGTAGAAATCCACGTGCGCGTTCTGCCAAAAGCACCATTTGCATGCACATCTTGTGGTTTTGCAGAAAACTTCATCCGCGTCTACCAAAAGATGCATGTGCCTGCTTAAAACGCGTTTTCGCACAAATCCGTGCGCGGGTGCTAAAAAGAGCAGCATCGGCATGCTTAGCACGTCGTTTGGTAGAAATCCACGTGCGCGTTCTGCAAAAAGCACCATTTGCATGCACATCTTGTGGTTTTGCAGAAAACTTCATCCGCGTCTACCAAAAGATGCATGTGCATGCTTAAAACGCGTTTTCGCACAAATGCGTGCGCGGGTGCTAAAAAGAGCAGCATCGGCATGCTTAGCACGTCGTTTGGTAGAAATCCACGAGCGCGTTCTGCAAAAAGCACCATTTGCATGCACATCTTGTGGTTTTGCAGAAAACTTCATCCGCGTCTACCAAAAGATGCATGTGCATGCTTAAAACGCGTTTTCGCACAAATGCGTGCGCGGGTGCTAAAAAGAGCAGCATCGGCATGCTTAGCACGTCGTTTGGTAGAAATCCACGTGCGCGTTCTGCCAAAAGCACCATTTGCATGCACATCTTGTGGTTTTGAAGAAAACTTCATCCGCGTCTACCAAAAGATGCATGTGCATGCTTAAAACGCGTTTTCGCACAAATCCGTGCGCGGGTGCTAAAAAGAGCAGCATCGGCATGCTTAGCACGTCGTTTGGTAGAAATCCACGTGCGCGTTCTGCCAAAAGCACCATTTGCATGCACATCTTGTGGTTTTGCAGAAAACTTCATCCGCGTCTACCAAAAGATGCATGTGCATGCTTAAAACGCGTTTTCGCACAAATCCGTGCGCGGGTGCTAAAAAGAGCAGCATCGGCATGCTTAGCACGTCGTTTGGTAGAAATCCACGTGCGCGTTCTGCAAAAAGCACCATTTGCATGCACATCTTGTGGTTTTGCAGAAAACTTCATCCGCGTCTACCAAAAGATGCATGTGCATGCTTAAAACGCGTTTTCGCACAAATGCGTGCGCGGGTGCTAAAAAGAGCAGCATCGGCATGCTTAGCACGTCGTTTGGTAGAAATCCACGAGCGCGTTCTGCAAAAAGCACCATTTGCATGCACATCTTGTGGTTTTGCAGAAAACTTCATCCGCGTCTACCAAAAGATGCATGTGCATGCTTAAAACGCGTTTTCGCACAAATGCGTGCGCGGGTGCTAAAAAGAGCAGCATCGGCATGCTTAGCACGTCGTTTGGTAGAAATCCACGAGCGCGTTCTGCAAAAAGCACCATTTGCATGCACATCTTGTGGTTTTGCAGAAAACTTCATCCGCGTCTACCAAAAGATGCATGTGCATGCTTAAAACGCGTTTTCGCACAAATGCGTGCGCGGGTGCTAAAAAGAGCAGCATCGGCATGCTTAGCACGTCGTTTGGTAGAAATCCACGTGCGCGTTCTGCCAAAAGCACCATTTGCATGCACATCTTGTGGTTTTGAAGAAAACTTCATCCGCGTCTACCAAAAGATGCATGTGCATGCTTAAAACGCGTTTTCGCACAAATCCGTGCGCGGGTGCTAAAAAGAGCAGCATCGGCATGCTTAGCACGTCGTTTGGTAGAAATCCACGTGCGCGTTCTGCCAAAAGCACCATTTGCATGCACATCTTGTGGTTTTGCAGAAAACTTCATCCGCGTCTACCAAAAGATGCATGTGCATGCTTAAAACGCGTTTTCGCACAAATCCGTGCGCGGGTGCTAAAAAGAGCAGCATCGGCATGCTTAGCACGTCGTTTGGTAGAAATCCACGTGCGCGTTCTGCAAAAAGCACCATTTGCATGCACATCTTGTGGTTTTGCAGAAAACTTCATCCGCGTCTACCAAAAGATGCATGCGCATGCTTAAAACGCGTTTTCGCACAAATGCGTGCGCGGGTGCTAAAAAGAGCAGCATCGGCATGCTTAGCATGTCGTTTGGTAGAAATCCACGTGCGCGTTCTGCCAAAAGCACCATTTGCATGCACATCTTGTGGTTTTGCAGAAAACTTCATCCGCGTCTACCAAAAGATGCATGTGCATGCTTAAAACGCGTTTTCGCACAAATCCGTGCGCGGGTGCTAAAAAGAGCAGCATCGCATGCCTAGCACGTCGTTTGGTAGAAATCCACGTGCGCGTTCTGCAAAAAGCACCATTTGCATGCACATCTTGTGGTTTTGCAGAAAACTTCATCCGCGTCTACCAAAAGATGCATGTGCATGCTTAAAACGCGTTCTCGCACAAATGCGTGCGCGGGTGCTAAAAAGAGCAGCATCGGCATGCTTAGCACGTCGTTTGGTAGAAATCCACGTGCGCGTTCTGCCAAAAGCACCATTTGCATGCACATCTTGTGGTTTTGCAGAAAACTTCATCCGCGTCTACCAAAAGATGCATGTGCATGCTTAAAACGCGTTTTCGCACAAATGCGTGCGCGGGTGCTAAAAAGAGCAGCATCGGCATGCTTAGCACGTCGTTTGGTAGAAATCCGCGTGCGCGTTCTGCAAAAAGCACCATTTGCATGCACATCTTGTGGTTTTGCAGAAAACTTCATCCGCGTCTACCAAAAGATGCATGTGCATGCTTAAAACGCGTTTTCGCACTAATGCGTGCGCGGGTGCTAAAAAGAGCAGCATCGGCATGCTTAGCACGTCGTTTGGTAGAAATCCACGTGCGCGTTCTGCAAAAAGCACCATTTGCATGCACATCTTGTGGTTTTGCAGAAAACTTCATCCGCGTCTACCAAAAGATGCATGTGCATGCTTAAAACGCGTTTTCGCACAAATGCGTGCGCGGGTGCTAAAAAGAGCAGCATCGGCATGCTTAGCACGTCGTTTGGTAGAAATCCACGTGCGCGTTCTGCCAAAAGCACCATTTGCATGCACATCTTGTGGTTTTGCAGAAAACTTCATCCGCGTCTACCAAAAGATGCATGTGCATGCTTAAAACGCGTTTTCGCACAAATCCGTGCGCGGGTGCTAAAAAGAGCAGCATCGGCATGCTTAGCACGTCGTTTGGTAGAAATCCACGTGCGCGTTCTGCAAAAAGCACCATTTGCATGCACATCTTGTGGTTTTGCAGAAAACTTCATCCGCGTCTACCAAAAGATGCATGTGCATGCTTAAAACGCGTTTTCGCACAAATGCGTGCGCGGGTGCTAAAAAGAGCAGCATCGGCATGCTTAGCACGTCGTTTGGTAGAAATCCACGAGCGCGTTCTGCAAAAAGCACCATTTGCATGCACATCTTGTGGTTTTGCAGAAAACTTCATCCGCGTCTACCAAAAGATGCATGTGGATGCTTAAAACGCGTTTTCGCACAAATGCGTGCGCGGGTGCTAAAAAGAGCAGCATCGGCATGCTTAGCACGTCGTTTGGTTGAAATCCACGTGCGCGTTCTGCCAAAAGCACCATTTGCGTGCACATCTTGTGGTTTTGCAGAAAACTTCATCCGCGTCTACCAAAAGATGCATGTGCATGCTTAAAACGCGTTTTCGCACAAATCCGTGCGCGGGTGCTAAAAAGAGCAGCATCGGCATGCTTAGCACGTCGTTTGGTAGAAATCCACGTGCGCGTTCTGCAAAAAGCACCATTTGCATGCACATCTTGTGGTTTTGCAGAAAACTTCATCCGCGTCTACCAAAAGATGCATGTGGATGCTTAAAACGCGTTTTCGCACAAATGCGTGCGCGGGTGCTAAAAAGAGCAGCATCGGCATGCTTAGCACGTCGTTTGGTAGAAATCCACGTGCGCGTTCTGCCAAAAGCACCATTTGCATGCACATCTTGTGGTTTTGCAGAAACTTCATCCGCGTCTACCAAAAGATGCATGTGCATGCTTAAAACGCGTTTTCGCACAAATCCGTGCGCGGGTGCTAAAAAGAGCAGCATCGGCATGCTTAGCACGTTGTTTGGTAGAAATCCACGTGCGCGTTCTGCAAAAAGCACCATTTGCATGCACATCTTGTGGTTTTGCAGCAAACTTCATCCGCGTCTACCAAAAGATGCATGTGCATGCATAAAACGCGTTTTCGCACAAATGCGTGCGCGGGTGCTAAAACGAGCAGCATCGGCATGCTTAGCACGTCGTTTGGTTGAAATCCACGTGCGCGTTCTGCCAAAAGCACCATTTGCATGCACATCTTGTGGTTTTGCAGAAAACTTCATCCGCGTTTACCAAAAGATGCATGTGCATGCTTAAAACGCGTTTTCGCACAAATCCGTGCGCGGGTGCTAAAAAGAGCAGCAACGGCATGCTTAGCACGTCGTTTGGTAGAAATCCACGTGCGCGTTCTGCAAAAAGCACCATTTGCATGCACATCTTGTGGTTTTGCAGAAAACTTCATCCGCGTCTACCAAAAGATGCATGTGCATGCTTAAAACGCGTTTTCGCACAAATCCGTGCGCGGGTGCTAAAAAGAGCAGCATCGGCATGCTTAGCACGTCGTTTGGTAGAAATCCACGTGCGCGTTCTGCAAAAAGCACCATTTGCATGCACATCTTGTGGTTTTGCAGAAAACTTCATCCGCGTCTACCAAAAGATGCATGCGCATGCTTAAAACGCGTTTTCGCACAAATGCGTGCGCGGGTGCTAAAAAGAGCAGCATCGGCATGCTTAGCACGTCGTTTGGTAGAAATCCACGAGCGCGTTCTGCAAAAAGCACCATTTGCATGCACATCTTGTGGTTTTGCAGAAAACTTCATCCGCGTGTACCAAAAGATGCATGTGCATGCTTAAAACGCGTTTTCGCACAAATGCGTGCGCGGGTGCTAAAAAGAGCAGCATCGGCATGCTTAGCATGTCGTTTGGTAGAAATCCACGTGCGCGTTCTGCCAAAAGCACCATTTGCATGCACATCTTGTGGTTTTGCAGAAAACTTCATCTGCGTCTACCAAAAGATGCATGTGCATGCTTAAAACGCGTTTTCGCACAAATCCGTGCGCGGGTGCTAAAAAGAGCACCATCGGCATGCTTAGCACGTCGTTTGGTAGAAATCCACGTGCGCGTTCTGCAAAAAGCACCATTTGCATGCACATCTTGTGGTTTTGCAGAAAACTTCATCCGCGTCTACCAAAAGATGCATGTGCATGCTTAAAACGCGTTCTCGCACAAATGCGTGCGCGGGTGCTAAAAAGAGCAGCATCGGCATGCTTAGCACGTCGTTTGGTAGAAATCCACGTGCGCGTTCTGCCAAAAGCACCATTTGCATGCACATCTTGTGGTTTTGCAGAAAACTTCATCCGCGTCTACCAAAAGATGCATGTGCATGCTTAAAACGCGTTTTCGCACAAATGCGTGCGCGGGTGCTAAAAAGAGCAGCATCGGCATGCTTAGCACGTCGTTTGGTAGAAATCCGCGTGCGCGTTCTGCAAAAAGCACCATTTGCATGCACATCTTGTGGTTTTGCAGAAAACTTCATCCGCGTCTACCAAAAGATGCATGTGCATGCTTAAAACGCGTTTTCGCACAAATGCATGCGCGGGTGCTAAAAAGAGCAGCATCGGCATGCTTAGCACGTCGTTTGGTAGAAATCCACGTGCGCGTTCTGCAAAAAGCACCATTTGCATGCACATCTTGTGGTTTTGCAGAAAACTTCATCCGCGTCTACCAAAAGATGCATGTGCATGCTTAAAACGCGTTTTCGCACAAATGCGTGCGCGGGTGCTAAAAAGAGCAGCATCGGCATGCTTAGCACGTCGTTTGGTAGAAATCCACGTGCGCGTTCTGCCAAAAGCACCATTTGCATGCACATCTTGTGGTTTTGCAGAAAACTTCATCCGCGTCTACCAAAAGATGCATGTGCATGCTTAAAACGCGTTTTCGCACAAATCCGTGCGCGGGTGCTAAAAAGAGCAGCATCGGCATGCTTAGCACGTCGTTTGGTAGAAATCCACGTGCGCGTTCTGCAAAAAGCACCATTTGCATGCACATCTTGTGGTTTTGCAGAAAACTTCATCCGCGTCTACCAAAAGACGCATGTGCATGCTTAAAAGGCGTTTTCGCACAAATGCGTGCGCGGGTGCTAAAAAGAGCAGCATCGGCATGCTTAGCACGTCGTTTGGTAGAAATCCACGAGCGCGTTCTGCAAAAAGCACCATTTGCATGCACATCTTGTGGTTTTGCAGAAAACTTCATCCGCGTCTACCAAAAGATGCATGTGCATGCTTAAAACGCGTTTTCGCACAAATGCGTGCGCGGGTGCTAAAAAGAGCAGCATCGGCATGCTTAGCACGTCGTTTGGTTGAAATCCACGTGCGTGTTCTGCCAAAAGCACCATTTGCGTGCACATCTTGTGGTTTTGCAGAAAACTTCATCCGCGTCTACCAAAAGATGCACGTGCATGCTTAAAACGCGTTTTCGCACAAATCCGTGCGCGGGTGCTAAAAAGAGCAGCATCGGCATGCTTAGCACGTCGTTTGGTAGAAATCCACGTGCGCGTTCTGCAAAAAGCACCATTTGCATGCACATCTTGTGGTTTTGCAGAAAACTTCATCCGCGTCTACCAAAAGATGCATGTGCATGCTTAAAACGCGTTTTCGCACAAATGCGTGCGCGGGTGCTAAAAAGAGCAGCATCGGCATGCTTAGCACGTCGTTTGGTAGAAATCCACGTGCGCGTTCTGCAAAAAGCACCATTTGCATGCACATCTTGTGGTTTTGCAGAAAACTTCATCCGCGTCTACCAAAAGATGCATGTGCATGCTTAAAACGCGTTTTCGCACAAATGCGTGCGCGGGTGCTAAAAAGAGCAGCATCGGCATGCTTAGCACGTCGTTTGGTAGAAATCCACGTGCGCGTTCTGCCAAAAGCACCATTTGCATGCACATCTTGTGGTTTTGCAGAAACTTCATCCGCGTCTACCAAAAGATGCATGTGCATGCTTAAAACGCGTTTTCGCACAAATCCATGCGCGGGTGCTAAAAAGAGCAGCATCGGCATGCTTAGCACGTTGTTTGGTAGAAATCCACGTGCGCGTTCTGCAAAAAGCACCATTTGCATGCACATCTTGTGGTTTTGCAGCAAACTTCATCCGCGTCTACCAAAAGATGCATGTGCATGCATAAAACGCGTTTTCGCACAAATGCGTGCGCGGGTGCTAAAACGAGCAGCATCGGCATGCTTAGCACGTCGTTTGGTTGAAATCCACGTGCGCGTTCTGCCAAAAGCACCATTTGCATGCACATCTTGTGGTTTTGCAGAAAACTTCATCCGCGTTTACCAAAAGATGCATGTGCATGCTTAAAACGCGTTTTCGCACAAATCCGTGCGCGGGTGCTAAAAAGAGCAGCAACGGCATGCTTAGCACGTCGTTTGGTAGAAATCCACGTGCGCGTTCTGCAAAAAGCACCATTTGCATGCACATCTTGTGGTTTTGCAGAAAACTTCATCCGCGTCTACCAAAAGATGCATGTGCATGCTTAAAACGCGTTTTCGCACAAATCCGTGCGCGGGTGCTAAAAAGAGCAGCATCGGCATGCTTAGCACGTCGTTTGGTAGAAATCCACGTGCGCGTTCTGCAAAAAGCACCATTTGCATGCACATCTTGTGGTTTTGCAGAAAACTTCATCCGCGTCTACCAAAAGATGCATGCGCATGCTTAAAACGCGTTTTCGCACAAATGCGTGCGCGGGTGCTAAAAAGAGCAGCATCGGCATGCTTAGCACGTCGTTTGGTAGAAATCCACGAGCGCGTTCTGCAAAAAGCACCATTTGCATGCACATCTTGTGGTTTTGCAGAAAACTTCATCCGCGTGTACCAAAAGATGCATGTGCATGCTTAAAACGCGTTTTCGCACAAATGCGTGCGCGGGTGCTAAAAAGAGCAGCATCGGCATGCTTAGCATGTCGTTTGGTAGAAATCCACGTGCGCGTTCTGCCAAAAGCACCATTTGCATGCACATCTTGTGGTTTTGCAGAAAACTTCATCTGCGTCTACCAAAAGATGCATGTGCATGCTTAAAACGCGTTTTCGCACAAATCCGTGCGCGGGTGCTAAAAAGAGCACCATCGGCATGCTTAGCACGTCGTTTGGTAGAAATCCACGTGCGCGTTCTGCAAAAAGCACCATTTGCATGCACATCTTGTGGTTTTGCAGAAAACTTCATCCGCGTCTACCAAAAGATGCATGTGCATGCTTAAAACGCGTTCTCGCACAAATGCGTGCGCGGGTGCTAAAAAGAGCAGCATCGGCATGCTTAGCACGTCGTTTGGTAGAAATCCACGTGCGCGTTCTGCCAAAAGCACCATTTGCATGCACATCTTGTGGTTTTGCAGAAAACTTCATCCGCGTCTACCAAAAGATGCATGTGCATGCTTAAAACGCGTTTTCGCACAAATGCGTGCGCGGGTGCTAAAAAGAGCAGCATCGGCATGCTTAGCACGTCGTTTGGTAGAAATCCGCGTGCGCGTTCTGCAAAAAGCACCATTTGCATGCACATCTTGTGGTTTTGCAGAAAACTTCATCCGCGTCTACCAAAAGATGCATGTGCATGCTTAAAACGCGTTTTCGCACAAATGCATGCGCGGGTGCTAAAAAGAGCAGCATCGGCATGCTTAGCACGTCGTTTGGTAGAAATCCACGTGCGCGTTCTGCAAAAAGCACCATTTGCATGCACATCTTGTGGTTTTGCAGAAAACTTCATCCGCGTCTACCAAAAGATGCATGTGCATGCTTAAAACGCGTTTTCGCACAAATGCGTGCGCGGGTGCTAAAAAGAGCAGCATCGGCATGCTTAGCACGTCGTTTGGTAGAAATCCACGTGCGCGTTCTGCCAAAAGCACCATTTGCATGCACATCTTGTGGTTTTGCAGAAAACTTCATCCGCGTCTACCAAAAGATGCATGTGCATGCTTAAAACGCGTTTTCGCACAAATCCGTGCGCGGGTGCTAAAAAGAGCAGCATCGGCATGCTTAGCACGTCGTTTGGTAGAAATCCACGTGCGCGTTCTGCAAAAAGCACCATTTGCATGCACATCTTGTGGTTTTGCAGAAAACTTCATCCGCGTCTACCAAAAGACGCATGTGCATGCTTAAAAGGCGTTTTCGCACAAATGCGTGCGCGGGTGCTAAAAAGAGCAGCATCGGCATGCTTAGCACGTCGTTTGGTAGAAATCCACGAGCGCGTTCTGCAAAAAGCACCATTTGCATGCACATCTTGTGGTTTTGCAGAAAACTTCATCCGCGTCTACCAAAAGATGCATGTGCATGCTTAAAACGCGTTTTCGCACAAATGCGTGCGCGGGTGCTAAAAAGAGCAGCATCGGCATGCTTAGCACGTCGTTTGGTTGAAATCCACGTGCGTGTTCTGCCAAAAGCACCATTTGCGTGCACATCTTGTGGTTTTGCAGAAAACTTCATCCGCGTCTACCAAAAGATGCACGTGCATGCTTAAAACGCGTTTTCGCACAAATCCGTGCGCGGGTGCTAAAAAGAGCAGCATCGGCATGCTTAGCACGTCGTTTGGTAGAAATCCACGTGCGCGTTCTGCAAAAAGCACCATTTGCATGCACATCTTGTGGTTTTGCAGAAAACTTCATCCGCGTCTACCAAAAGATGCATGTGCATGCTTAAAACGCGTTTTCGCACAAATGCGTGCGCGGGTGCTAAAAAGAGCAGCATCGGCATGCTTAGCACGTCGTTTGGTAGAAATCCACGTGCGCGTTCTGCCAAAAGCACCATTTGCATGCACATCTTGTGGTTTTGCAGCAAACTTCATCCGCGTCTACCAAAAGATGCATGTGCATGCTTAAAACGCGTTTTCGCACAAATCCGTGCGCGGGTGCTAAAAAGAGCAGCATCGGCATGCTTAGCAGGTTGTTTGGTAGAAATCCACGTGCGCGTTCTGCAAAAAGCACCATTTGCATGCACATCTTGTGGTTTTGCAGAAAACTTCATCCGCGTCTACCAAAAGATGCATGTGCATGCTTAAAACGCGTTTTCGCACAAATCCGGGCGCGGGTGCTAAAAAGAGCAGCAACGGCATGCTTAGCACGTCGTTTGGTAGAAATCCACGTGCGCGTTCTGCAAAAAGCACCATTTGCATGCACATCTTGTGGTTTTGCAGAAAACTTCATCCGCGTCTACCAAAAGATGCATGTGCATGCTCAAAACGCGTTTTCGCACAGATCCGTGCGCGGGTGCTAAAAAGAGCAGCATCGGCATGCTTAGCACGTCGTTTGGTAGAAATCCACGTGCGCGTTCTGCAAAAAGCACCATTTGCATGCACATCTTGTGGTTTTGCAGAAAACTTCATCCGCGTCTACCAAAAGATGCATGCGCATGCTTAAAACGCGTTTTCGCACAAATGCGTGCGCGGGTGCTAAAAAGAGCAGCATCGGCATGCTTAGCACGTCGTTTGGTAGAAATCCACGAGCGCGTTCTGCAAAAAGCACCATTTGCATGCACATCTTGTGGTTTTGCAGAAAACTTCATCCGCGTGTACCAAAAGATGCATGTGCATGCTTAAAACGCGTTTTCGCACAAATGCGTGCGCGGGTGCTAAAAAGAGCAGCATCGGCATGCTTAGCATGTCGTTTGGTAGAAATCCACGTGCGCGTTCTGCCAAAAGCACCATTTGCATGCACATCTTGTGGTTTTGCAGAAAACTTCATCCGCGTCTACCAAAAGATGCATGTGCATGCTTAAAACGCGTTTTCGCACAAATCCGTGCGCGGGTGCTAAAAAGAGCACCATCGGCATGCTTAGCACGTCGTTTGGTAGAAATCCACGTGCGCGTTCTGCAAAAAGCACCATTTGCATGCACATCTTGTGGTTTTGCAGAAAACTTCATCCGCGTCTACCAAAAGATGCATGTGCATGCTTAAAACGCGTTCTCGCACAAATGCGTGCGCGGGTGCTAAAAAGAGCAGCATCGGCATGCTTAGCACGTCGTTTGGTAGAAATCCACGTGCGCGTTCTGCCAAAAGCACCATTTGCATGCACATCTTGTGGTTTTGCAGAAAACTTCATCCGCGTCTACCAAAAGATGCATGTGCATGCTTAAAACGCGTTTTCGCACAAATGCGTGCGCGGGTGCTAAAAAGAGCAGCATCGGCATGCTTAGCACGTCGTTTGGTAGAAATCCGCGTGCGCGTTCTGCAAAAAGCACCATTTGCATGCACATCTTGTGGTTTTGCAGAAAACTTCATCCGCGTCTACCAAAAGATGCATGTGCATGCTTAAAACGCGTTTTCGCACAAATGCGTGCGCGGGTGCTAAAAAGAGCAGCATCGGCATGCTTAGCACGTCGTTTGGTAGAAATCCACGTGCGCGTTCTGCAAAAAGCACCATTTGCATGCACATCTTGTGGTTTTGCAGAAAACTTCATCCGCGTCTACCAAAAGATGCATGTGCATGCTTAAAACGCGTTTTCGCACAAATGCGTGCGCGGGTGCTAAAAAGAGCAGCATCGGCATGCTTAGCACGTCGTTTGGTAGAAATCCACGTGCGCGTTCTGCCAAAAGCACCATTTGCATGCACATCTTGTGGTTTTGCAGAAAACTTCATCCGCGTCTACCAAAAGATGCATGTGCATGCTTAAAACGCGTTTTCGCACAAATCCGTGCGCGGGTGCTAAAAAGAGCAGCATCGGCATGCTTAGCACGTCGTTTGGTAGAAATCCACGTGCGCGTTCTGCAAAAAGCACCATTTGCATGCACATCTTGTGGTTTTGCAGAAAACTTCATCCGCGTCTACCAAAAGACGCATGTGCATGCTTAAAAGGCGTTTTCGCACAAATGCGTGCGCGGGTGCTAAAAAGAGCAGCATCGGCATGCTTAGCACGTCGTTTGGTAGAAATCCACGAGCGCGTTCTGCAAAAAGCACCATTTGCATGCACATCTTGTGGTTTTGCAGAAAACTTCATCCGCGTCTACCAAAAGATGCATGTGCATGCTTAAAACGCGTTTTCGCACAAATCCGTGCGCGGGTGCTAAAAAGAGCAGCATCGGCATGCTTAGCACGTCGTTTGGTAGAAATCCACGTGCGCGTTCTGCAAAAAGCACCATTTGCATGCACATCTTGTGGTTTTGCAGAAAACTTCATCCGCGTCTACCAAAAGATGCATGTGCATGCTTAAAACGCGTTTTCGCACAAATGCGTGCGCGGGTGCTAAAAAGAGCAGCATCGGCATGCTTAGCACGTCGTTTGGTAGAAATCCACGAGCGCGTTCTGCAAAAAGCACCATTTGCATGCACATCTTGTGGTTTTGCAGAAAACTTCATCCGCGTCTACCAAAAGATGCATGTGGATGCTTAAAACGCGTTTTCGCACAAATGCGTGCGCGGGTGCTAAAAAGAGCAGCATCGGCATGCTTAGCACGTCGTTTGGTTGAAATCCACGTGCGCGTTCTGCCAAAAGCACCATTTGCGTGCACATCTTGTGGTTTTGCAGAAAACTTCATCCGCGTCTACCAAAAGATGCATGTGCATGCTTAAAACGCGTTTTCGCACAAATCCGTGCGCGGGTGCTAAAAAGAGCAGCATCGGCATGCTTAGCACGTCGTTTGGTAGAAATCCACGTGCGCGTTCTGCAAAAAGCACCATTTGCATGCACATCTTGTGGTTTTGCAGAAAACTTCATCCGCGTCTACCAAAAGATGCATGTGGATGCTTAAAACGCGTTTTCGCACAAATGCGTGCGCGGGTGCTAAAAAGAGCAGCATCGGCATGCTTAGCACGTCGTTTGGTAGAAATCCACGTGCGCGTTCTGCCAAAAGCACCATTTGCATGCACATCTTGTGGTTTTGCAGAAACTTCATCCGCGTCTACCAAAAGATGCATGTGCATGGTTAAAACGCGTTTTCGCACAAATCCGTGCGCGGGTGCTAAAAAGAGCAGCATCGGCATGCTTAGCACGTTGTTTGGTAGAAATCCACGTGCGCGTTCTGCAAAAAGCACCATTTGCATGCACATCTTGTGGTTTTGCAGCAAACTTCATCCGCGTCTACCAAAAGATGCATGTGCATGCATAAAACGCGTTTTCGCACAAATGCGTGCGCGGGTGCTAAAACGAGCAGCATCGGCATGCTTAGCACGTCGTTTGGTTGAAATCCACGTGCGCGTTCTGCCAAAAGCACCATTTGCATGCACATCTTGTGGTTTTGCAGAAAACTTCATCCGCGTTTACCAAAAGATGCATGTGCATGCTTAAAACGCGTTTTCGCACAAATCCGTGCGCGGGTGCTAAAAAGAGCAGCAACGGCATGCTTAGCACGTCGTTTGGTAGAAATCCACGTGCGCGTTCTGCAAAAAGCACCATTTGCATGCACATCTTGTGGTTTTGCAGAAAACTTCATCCGCGTCTACCAAAAGATGCATGTGCATGCTTAAAACGCGTTTTCGCACAAATCCGTGCGCGGGTGCTAAAAAGAGCAGCATCGGCATGCTTAGCACGTCGTTTGGTAGAAATCCACGTGCGCGTTCTGCAAAAAGCACCATTTGCATGCACATCTTGTGGTTTTGCAGAAAACTTCATCCGCGTCTACCAAAAGATGCATGCGCATGCTTAAAACGCGTTTTCGCACAAATGCGTGCGCGGGTGCTAAAAAGAGCAGCATCGGCATGCTTAGCACGTCGTTTGGTAGAAATCCACGAGCGCGTTCTGCAAAAAGCACCATTTGCATGCACATCTTGTGGTTTTGCAGAAAACTTCATCCGCGTGTACCAAAAGATGCATGTGCATGCTTAAAACGCGTTTTCGCACAAATGCGTGCGCGGGTGCTAAAAAGAGCAGCATCGGCATGCTTAGCATGTCGTTTGGTAGAAATCCACGTGCGCGTTCTGCCAAAAGCACCATTTGCATGCACATCTTGTGGTTTTGCAGAAAACTTCATCTGCGTCTACCAAAAGATGCATGTGCATGCTTAAAACGCGTTTTCGCACAAATCCGTGCGCGGGTGCTAAAAAGAGCACCATCGGCATGCTTAGCACGTCGTTTGGTAGAAATCCACGTGCGCGTTCTGCAAAAAGCACCATTTGCATGCACATCTTGTGGTTTTGCAGAAAACTTCATCCGCGTCTACCAAAAGATGCATGTGCATGCTTAAAACGCGTTCTCGCACAAATGCGTGCGCGGGTGCTAAAAAGAGCAGCATCGGCATGCTTAGCACGTCGTTTGGTAGAAATCCACGTGCGCGTTCTGCCAAAAGCACCATTTGCATGCACATCTTGTGGTTTTGCAGAAAACTTCATCCGCGTCTACCAAAAGATGCATGTGCATGCTTAAAACGCGTTTTCGCACAAATGCGTGCGCGGGTGCTAAAAAGAGCAGCATCGGCATGCTTAGCACGTCGTTTGGTAGAAATCCGCGTGCGCGTTCTGCAAAAAGCACCATTTGCATGCACATCTTGTGGTTTTGCAGAAAACTTCATCCGCGTCTACCAAAAGATGCATGTGCATGCTTAAAACGCGTTTTCGCACAAATGCATGCGCGGGTGCTAAAAAGAGCAGCATCGGCATGCTTAGCACGTCGTTTGGTAGAAATCCACGTGCGCGTTCTGCAAAAAGCACCATTTGCATGCACATCTTGTGGTTTTGCAGAAAACTTCATCCGCGTCTACCAAAAGATGCATGTGCATGCTTAAAACGCGTTTTCGCACAAATGCGTGCGCGGGTGCTAAAAAGAGCAGCATCGGCATGCTTAGCACGTCGTTTGGTAGAAATCCACGTGCGCGTTCTGCCAAAAGCACCATTTGCATGCACATCTTGTGGTTTTGCAGAAAACTTCATCCGCGTCTACCAAAAGATGCATGTGCATGCTTAAAACGCGTTTTCGCACAAATCCGTGCGCGGGTGCTAAAAAGAGCAGCATCGGCATGCTTAGCACGTCGTTTGGTAGAAATCCACGTGCGCGTTCTGCAAAAAGCACCATTTGCATGCACATCTTGTGGTTTTGCAGAAAACTTCATCCGCGTCTACCAAAAGACGCATGTGCATGCTTAAAAGGCGTTTTCGCACAAATGCGTGCGCGGGTGCTAAAAAGAGCAGCATCGGCATGCTTAGCACGTCGTTTGGTAGAAATCCACGAGCGCGTTCTGCAAAAAGCACCATTTGCATGCACATCTTGTGGTTTTGCAGAAAACTTCATCCGCGTCTACCAAAAGATGCATGTGCATGCTTAAAACGCGTTTTCGCACAAATGCGTGCGCGGGTGCTAAAAAGAGCAGCATCGGCATGCTTAGCACGTCGTTTGGTTGAAATCCACGTGCGTGTTCTGCCAAAAGCACCATTTGCGTGCACATCTTGTGGTTTTGCAGAAAACTTCATCCGCGTCTACCAAAAGATGCACGTGCATGCTTAAAACGCGTTTTCGCACAAATCCGTGCGCGGGTGCTAAAAAGAGCAGCATCGGCATGCTTAGCACGTCGTTTGGTAGAAATCCACGTGCGCGTTCTGCAAAAAGCACCATTTGCATGCACATCTTCTGGTTTTGCAGAAAACTTCATCCGCGTCTACCAAAAGATGCATGTGCATGCTTAAAACGCGTTTTCGCACAAATGCGTGCGCGGGTGCTAAAAAGAGCAGCATCGGCATGCTTAGCACGTCGTTTGGTAGAAATCCACGTGCGCGTTCTGCAAAAAGCACCATTTGCATGCACATCTTGTGGTTTTGCAGAAAACTTCATCCGCGTCTACCAAAAGATGCATGTGCATGCTTAAAACGCGTTTTCGCACAAATGCGTGCGCGGGTGCTAAAAAGAGCAGCATCGGCATGCTTAGCACGTCGTTTGGTAGAAATCCACGTGCGCGTTCTGCAAAAAGCACCATTTGCATGCACATCTTGTGGTTTTGCAGAAAACTTCATCCGCGTCTACCAAAAGATGCATGTGCATGCTTAAAACGCGTTTTCGCACAAATGCGTGCGCGGGTGCTAAAAAGAGCAGCATCGGCATGCTTAGCACGTCGTTTGGTAGAAATCCACGTGCGCGTTCTGCCAAAAGCACCATTTGCATGCACATCTTGTGGTTTTGCAGAAACTTCATCCGCGTCTACCAAAAGATGCATGTGCATGCTTAAAACGCGTTTTCGCACAAATCCATGCGCGGGTGCTAAAAAGAGCAGCATCGGCATGCTTAGCACGTTGTTTGGTAGAAATCCACGTGCGCGTTCTGCAAAAAGCACCATTTGCATGCACATCTTGTGGTTTTGCAGCAAACTTCATCCGCGTCTACCAAAAGATGCATGTGCATGCATAAAACGCGTTTTCGCACAAATGCGTGCGCGGGTGCTAAAACGAGCAGCATCGGCATGCTTAGCACGTCGTTTGGTTGAAATCCACGTGCGCGTTCTGCCAAAAGCACCATTTGCATGCACATCTTGTGGTTTTGCAGAAAACTTCATCCGCGTTTACCAAAAGATGCATGTGCATGCTTAAAACGCGTTTTCGCACAAATCCGTGCGCGGGTGCTAAAAAGAGCAGCAACGGCATGCTTAGCACGTCGTTTGGTAGAAATCCACGTGCGCGTTCTGCAAAAAGCACCATTTGCATGCACATCTTGTGGTTTTGCAGAAAACTTCATCCGCGTCTACCAAAAGATGCATGTGCATGCTTAAAACGCGTTTTCGCACAAATCCGTGCGCGGGTGCTAAAAAGAGCAGCATCGGCATGCTTAGCACGTCGTTTGGTAGAAATCCACGTGCGCGTTCTGCAAAAAGCACCATTTGCATGCACATCTTGTGGTTTTGCAGAAAACTTCATCCGCGTCTACCAAAAGATGCATGCGCATGCTTAAAACGCGTTTTCGCACAAATGCGTGCGCGGGTGCTAAAAAGAGCAGCATCGGCATGCTTAGCACGTCGTTTGGTAGAAATCCACGAGCGCGTTCTGCAAAAAGCACCATTTGCATGCACATCTTGTGGTTTTGCAGAAAACTTCATCCGCGTGTACCAAAAGATGCATGTGCATGCTTAAAACGCGTTTTCGCACAAATGCGTGCGCGGGTGCTAAAAAGAGCAGCATCGGCATGCTTAGCATGTCGTTTGGTAGAAATCCACGTGCGCGTTCTGCCAAAAGCACCATTTGCATGCACATCTTGTGGTTTTGCAGAAAACTTCATCTGCGTCTACCAAAAGATGCATGTGCATGCTTAAAACGCGTTTTCGCACAAATCCGTGCGCGGGTGCTAAAAAGAGCACCATCGGCATGCTTAGCACGTCGTTTGGTAGAAATCCACGTGCGCGTTCTGCCAAAAGCACCATTTGCATGCACATCTTGTGGTTTTGCAGAAAACTTCATCCGCGTCTACCAAAAGATGCATGTGCATGCTTAAAACGCGTTTTCGCACAAATGCGTGCGCGGGTGCTAAAAAGAGCAGCATCGGCATGCTTAGCACGTCGTTTGGTAGAAATCCGCGTGCGCGTTCTGCAAAAAGCACCATTTGCATGCACATCTTGTGGTTTTGCAGAAAACTTCATCCGCGTCTACCAAAAGATGCATGTGCATGCTTAAAACGCGTTTTCGCACAAATGCATGCGCGGGTGCTAAAAAGAGCAGCATCGGCATGCTTAGCACGTCGTTTGGTAGAAATCCACGTGCGCGTTCTGCAAAAAGCACCATTTGCATGCACATCTTGTGGTTTTGCAGAAAACTTCATCCGCGTCTACCAAAAGATGCATGTGCATGCTTAAAACGCGTTTTCGCACAAATGCGTGCGCGGGTGCTAAAAAGAGCAGCATCGGCATGCTTAGCACGTCGTTTGGTAGAAATCCACGTGCGCGTTCTGCCAAAAGCACCATTTGCATGCACATCTTGTGGTTTTGCAGAAAACTTCATCCGCGTCTACCAAAAGATGCATGTGCATGCTTAAAACGCGTTTTCGCACAAATCCGTGCGCGGGTGCTAAAAAGAGCAGCATCGGCATGCTTAGCACGTCGTTTGGTAGAAATCCACGTGCGCGTTCTGCAAAAAGCACCATTTGCATGCACATCTTGTGGTTTTGCAGAAAACTTCATCCGCGTCTACCAAAAGACGCATGTGCATGCTTAAAAGGCGTTTTCGCACAAATGCGTGCGCGGGTGCTAAAAAGAGCAGCATCGGCATGCTTAGCACGTCGTTTGGTAGAAATCCACGAGCGCGTTCTGCAAAAAGCACCATTTGCATGCACATCTTGTGGTTTTGCAGAAAACTTCATCCGCGTCTACCAAAAGATGCATGTGCATGCTTAAAACGCGTTTTCGCACAAATGCGTGCGCGGGTGCTAAAAAGAGCAGCATCGGCATGCTTAGCACGTCGTTTGGTTGAAATCCACGTGCGTGTTCTGCCAAAAGCACCATTTGCGTGCACATCTTGTGGTTTTGCAGAAAACTTCATCCGCGTCTACCAAAAGATGCACGTGCATGCTTAAAACGCGTTTTCGCACAAATCCGTGCGCGGGTGCTAAAAAGAGCAGCATCGGCATGCTTAGCACGTCGTTTGGTAGAAATCCACGTGCGCGTTCTGCAAAAAGCACCATTTGCATGCACATCTTGTGGTTTTGCAGAAAACTTCATCCGCGTCTACCAAAAGATGCATGTGCATGCTTAAAACGCGTTTTCGCACAAATGCGTGCGCGGGTGCTAAAAAGAGCAGCATCGGCATGCTTAGCACGTCGTTTGGTAGAAATCCACGTGCGCGTTCTGCCAAAAGCACCATTTGCATGCACATCTTGTGGTTTTGCAGCAAACTTCATCCGCGTCTACCAAAAGATGCATGTGCATGCTTAAAACGCGTTTTCGCACAAATCCGTGCGCGGGTGCTAAAAAGAGCAGCATCGGCATGCTTAGCAGGTTGTTTGGTAGAAATCCACGTGCGCGTTCTGCAAAAAGCACCATTTGCA
Source organism: Dermacentor andersoni (assembly GCF_023375885.2). Classification (NCBI taxonomy): domain Eukaryota; kingdom Metazoa; phylum Arthropoda; class Arachnida; order Ixodida; family Ixodidae; genus Dermacentor; species Dermacentor andersoni. The sequence continues at coordinate 110,585 of NW_027314820.1, forward strand.
TGCACATCTTGTGGTTTTGCAGAAAACTTCATCCGCGTCTACCAAAAGATGCATGTGCATGCTTAAAACGCGTTTTCGCACAAATCCGGGCGCGGGTGCTAAAAAGAGCAGCAACGGCATGCTTAGCACGTCGTTTGGTAGAAATCCACGTGCGCGTTCTGCAAAAAGCACCATTTGCATGCACATCTTGTGGTTTTGCAGAAAACTTCATCCGCGTCTACCAAAAGATGCATGTGCATGCTCAAAACGCGTTTTCGCACAGATCCGTGCGCGGGTGCTAAAAAGAGCAGCATCGGCATGCTTAGCACGTCGTTTGGTAGAAATCCACGTGCGCGTTCTGCAAAAAGCACCATTTGCATGCACATCTTGTGGTTTTGCAGAAAACTTCATCCGCGTCTACCAAAAGATGCATGCGCATGCTTAAAACGCGTTTTCGCACAAATGCGTGCGCGGGTGCTAAAAAGAGCAGCATCGGCATGCTTAGCACGTCGTTTGGTAGAAATCCACGAGCGCGTTCTGCAAAAAGCACCATTTGCATGCACATCTTGTGGTTTTGCAGAAAACTTCATCCGCGTGTACCAAAAGATGCATGTGCATGCTTAAAACGCGTTTTCGCACAAATGCGTGCGCGGGTGCTAAAAAGAGCAGCATCGGCATGCTTAGCATGTCGTTTGGTAGAAATCCACGTGCGCGTTCTGCCAAAAGCACCATTTGCATGCACATCTTGTGGTTTTGCAGAAAACTTCATCCGCGTCTACCAAAAGATGCATGTGCATGCTTAAAACGCGTTTTCGCACAAATCCGTGCGCGGGTGCTAAAAAGAGCACCATCGGCATGCTTAGCACGTCGTTTGGTAGAAATCCACGTGCGCGTTCTGCAAAAAGCACCATTTGCATGCACATCTTGTGGTTTTGCAGAAAACTTCATCCGCGTCTACCAAAAGATGCATGTGCATGCTTAAAACGCGTTCTCGCACAAATGCGTGCGCGGGTGCTAAAAAGAGCAGCATCGGCATGCTTAGCACGTCGTTTGGTAGAAATCCACGTGCGCGTTCTGCCAAAAGCACCATTTGCATGCACATCTTGTGGTTTTGCAGAAAACTTCATCCGCGTCTACCAAAAGATGCATGTGCATGCTTAAAACGCGTTTTCGCACAAATGCGTGCGCGGGTGCTAAAAAGAGCAGCATCGGCATGCTTAGCACGTCGTTTGGTAGAAATCCGCGTGCGCGTTCTGCAAAAAGCACCATTTGCATGCACATCTTGTGGTTTTGCAGAAAACTTCATCCGCGTCTACCAAAAGATGCGTGTGCATGCTTAAAACGCGTTTTCGCACAAATCCGTGCGCGGGTGCTAAAAAGAGCAGCATCGGCATGCTTAGCACGTCGTTTGGTAGAAATCCACGTGCGCGTTCTGCAAAAGGCACCATTTGCATGCACATCTTGTGGTTTTGCAGAAAACTTCATCCGCGTCTACCAAAAGATGCATGTGCATGCTTAAAACGCGTTTTCGCCCAAATGCGTGCGCGGGTGCTAAAAAGAGCAGCATCGGCATGCTTAGCACGTCGTTTGGTAGAAATCCACGAGCGCGTTCTGCAAAAAGCACCATTTGCATGCACATCTTGTGGTTTTGCAGAAAACTTCATCCGCGTCTACCAAAAGATGCATGTGCATGCTTAAAACGCGTTTTCGCACAAATGCGTGCGCGGGTGCTAAAAAGAGCAGCATCGGCATGCTTAGCACGTCGTTTGGAAGAAATCCACGTGCGCGTTCTGCCAAAAGCACCATTTGCATGCACATGTTGTGGTTTTGCAGAAAACTTCATCCGCGTCTACCAAAAATGCATGTGCATGCTTAAAACGCGTTTTCGCACAAATCCGTGCGCGGGTGCTAAAAAGAGCAGCATCGGCATGCTTAGCACGTCGTTTGGAAGAAATCCACGTGCGCGTTCTGCAAAAAGCACCATTCGCATGCACATCTTGTGGTTTTGCAGAAAACTTCATCCGCGTCTACCAAAAGATGCATGTGCATGCTTAAAACGCGTTTTCGCACAAATGCGTGCGCGGGTGCTAAAAAGAGCAGCATCGGCATGCTTAGCACGTCGTTTGGTAGAAATCCACGAGCGCGTTCTGCAAAAAGCACCATTTGCATGCACATCTTGTGGTTTTGCAGAAAACTTCATCCGCGTCTACCAAAAGATGCATGTGCATGCTTAAAACGCGTTTTCGCTCAAATGCGTGCGCGGGTGCTAAAAAGAGCAGCATCGGCATGCTTAGCACGTAGTTTGGTAGAAATCCACGTGCGCGTTCTGCAAAAAGCACCATTTGCATGCACATCTTGTGGTTTTGCAGAAAACTTCATCCGCGTCTACCAAAAGATGCATGTGCATGCTTAAAACGCGTTTTCGCACAAATGCGTGCGCGGGTGCTAAAAAGAGCAGCATCGGCATGCTTAGCACGTTGTTTGGTAGAAATCCACGTGCTCGTTCTGCAAAAAGCACCATTTGCATGCACATCTTGTGGTTTTGCAGAAAACTTCATCCGCGTCTACCAAAAGATGCATGTGCATGCTTAAAACGCGCTTTCGCACAAATGCGTGCGCGGGTGCTAAAAAGAGCAGCATCGGCATGCTTAGCACGTCGTTTGGTAGAAATCCACGTGCGCGTTCTGCAAAAAGCACCATTTGCATGCACATATTGTGGTTTTGCAGAAAACTTCATCCGCGTCTACCAAAAGATGCATGTGCATGCTTAAAACGCGTTTTCGCACAAATGCGTGCGCGGGTGCTAAAAAGAGCAGCATCGGCATGCTTAGCACGTCGTTTGGTAGAAATCTACGTGCGCGTTCTGCCAAAAGCACCATTTGCATGCACATCTTGTGGTTTTGCAGAAAACTTCATCCGCGTCTACCAAAAGATGCATGTGCATGCTTAAAACGCGTTTTCGCACAAATCCGTGCGCGGGTGCTAAAAAGAGCAGCATCGGCATGCTTAGCACGTCGTTTGGTAGAAATCTACGTGCGCGTTCTGCCAAAAGCACCATTTGCATGCACATCTTGTGGTTTTGCAGAAAACTTCATCCGCGTCTACCAAAAGATGCATGTGCATGCTTAAAACGCGTTTTCGCACAAATCCGTGCGCGGGTGCTAAAAAGAGCGGCATCGGCATGCTAAGCACGTCGTTTGGTAGAAATCCACGTGCGCGTTCTGCAAAAAGCACCATTTGCATGCACATCTTGTGGTTTTGCAGAAAACTTCATCCGCGTCTACCAAAAGATGCATGTGCATGCTTAAAACGCGTTTTCGCACAAATGCGTGCGCGGGTGCTAAAAAGAGCAGCATCGGCATGCTTAGCACGTCGTTTGGTAGAAATCCACGTGCGCGTTCTGCCAAAAGCACCATTTGCATGCACATCTTGTGGTTTTGCAGAAAACTTCATCCGCGTCTACCAAAAGATGCATGTGCATGCTTAAAACGCGTTTTCGCACAAATGCGTGCGCGGGTGCTAAAAAGAGCAGCATCGGCATGCTTAGCACGTCGTTTGGTAGAAATCCACGTGCGCGTTCTGCAAAAGGCACCATTTGCATGCACATCTTGTGGTTTTGCAGAAAACTTCATCCGCGTCTACCAAAAGATGCATGTGCATGCTTAAAACGCGTTTTCGCCCAAATGCGTGCGCGGGTGCTAAAAAGAGCAGCATCGGCATGCTTAGCACGTCGTTTGGTAGAAATCCACGAGCGCGTTCTGCAAAAAGCACCATTTGCATGCACATCTTGTGGTTTTGCAGAAAACTTCATCCGCGTCTACCAAAAGATGCATGTGCATGCTTAAAACGCGTTTTCGCACAAATGCGTGCGCGGGTGCTAAAAAGAGCAGCATCGGCATGCTTAGCACGTCGTTTGGAAGAAATCCACGTGCGCGTTCTGCCAAAAGCACCATTTGCATGCACATGTTGTGGTTTTGCAGAAAACTTCATCCGCGTCTACCAAAAATGCATGTGCATGCTTAAAACGCGTTTTCGCACAAATCCGTGCGCGGGTGCTAAAAAGAGCAGCATCGGCATGCTTAGCACGTCGTTTGGAAGAAATCCACGTGCGCGTTCTGCAAAAAGCACCATTCGCATGCACATCTTGTGGTTTTGCAGAAAACTTCATCCGCGTCTACCAAAAGATGCATGTGCATGCTTAAAACGCGTTTTCGCACAAATGCGTGCGCGGGTGCTAAAAAGAGCAGCATCGGCATGCTTAGCACGTCGTTTGGTAGAAATCCACGAGCGCGTTCTGCAAAAAGCACCATTTGCATGCACATCTTGTGGTTTTGCAGAAAACTTCATCCGCGTCTACCAAAAGATGCATGTGCATGCTTAAAACGCGTTTTCGCTCAAATGCGTGCGCGGGTGCTAAAAAGAGCAGCATCGGCATGCTTAGCACGTAGTTTGGTAGAAATCCACGTGCGCGTTCTGCAAAAAGCACCATTTGCATGCACATCTTGTGGTTTTGCAGAAAACTTCATCCGCGTCTACCAAAAGATGCATGTGCATGCTTAAAACGCGTTTTCGCACAAATGCGTGCGCGGGTGCTAAAAAGAGCAGCATCGGCATGCTTAGCACGTTGTTTGGTAGAAATCCACGTGCTCGTTCTGCAAAAAGCACCATTTGCATGCACATCTTGTGGTTTTGCAGAAAACTTCATCCGCGTCTACCAAAAGATGCATGTGCATGCTTAAAACGCGCTTTCGCACAAATGCGTGCGCGGGTGCTAAAAAGAGCAGCATCGGCATGCTTAGCACGTCGTTTGGTAGAAATCCACGTGCGCGTTCTGCAAAAAGCACCATTTGCATGCACATATTGTGGTTTTGCAGAAAACTTCATCCGCGTCTACCAAAAGATGCATGTGCATGCTTAAAACGCGTTTTCGCACAAATGCGTGCGCGGGTGCTAAAAAGAGCAGCATCGGCATGCTTAGCACGTCGTTTGGTAGAAATCTACGTGCGCGTTCTGCCAAAAGCACCATTTGCATGCACATCTTGTGGTTTTGCAGAAAACTTCATCCGCGTCTACCAAAAGATGCATGTGCATGCTTAAAACGCGTTTTCGCACAAATCCGTGCGCGGGTGCTAAAAAGAGCAGCATCGGCATGCTTAGCACGTCGTTTGGTAGAAATCTACGTGCGCGTTCTGCCAAAAGCACCATTTGCATGCACATCTTGTGGTTTTGCAGAAAACTTCATCCGCGTCTACCAAAAGATGCATGTGCATGCTTAAAACGCGTTTTCGCACAAATCCGTGCGCGGGTGCTAAAAAGAGCGGCATCGGCATGCTAAGCACGTCGTTTGGTAGAAATCCACGTGCGCGTTCTGCAAAAAGCACCATTTGCATGCACATCTTGTGGTTTTGCAGAAAACTTCATCCGCGTCTACCAAAAGATGCATGTGCATGCTTAAAACGCGTTTTCGCACAAATGCGTGCGCGGGTGCTAAAAAGAGCAGCATCGGCATGCTTAGCACGTCGTTTGGTAGAAATCCACGTGCGCGTTCTGCCAAAAGCACCATTTGCATGCACATCTTGTGGTTTTGCAGAAAACTTCATCCGCGTCTACCAAAAGATGCATGTGCATGCTTAAAACGCGTTTTCGCACAAATGCGTGCGCGGGTGCTAAAAAGAGCAGCATCGGCATGCTTAGCACGTCGTTTGGTAGAAATCCACGTGCGCGTTCTGCAAAAAGCACCATTTGCATGCACATCTTGTGGTTTTGCAGAAAACTTCATCCGCGTCTACCAAAAGATGCATGTGCATGCTTAAAACGCGTTTTCGCACAAATGCGTGCGCGGGTGCTAAAAAGAGCAGCATCGGCATGCTTAGCACGTCGTTTGGTAGAAATCCACGTGCCCGTTCTGCAAAAGCACCATTTGCATGCACATCTTGTGGTTTTGCAGAAAACTTCATCCGCGTCTACCAAAAGATGCATGTGCATGCTTAAAACGCGTTTTCGCACAAATCCGTGCGCGGGTGCTAAAAAGAGCAGCATCGGCATGCTTAGCACGTCGTTTGGTAGAAATCCACGTGCGCGTTCTGCAAAAAGCACCATTTGCATGCACATCTTGTGGTTTTGCAGAAAACTTCATCCGCGTCTACCAAAAGATGCATGTGCATGCTTAAAACGCGTTTTCGCACAAATGCGTGCGCGGGTGCTAAAAAGAGCAGCATCGGCATGCTTAGCACGTCGTTTGGTAGAAATCCACGTGCGCGTTCTGCAAAAAGCACCATTTGCATGCACATCTTGTGGTTTTGCAGAAAACTTCATCCGCGTCTACCAAAAGATGCATGTGCATGCTTAAAACGCGTTTTCGCACAAATGCGTGCGCGGGTGCTAAAAAGAGCAGCATCGGCATGCTTAGCACGTCGTTTGGTAGAAATCCACGTGCGCGTTCTGCAAAAAGCACCATTTGCATGCACATCTTGTGGTTTTGCAGAAAACTTCATCCGCGTCTACCAAAAGATGCATGTGCATGCTTAAAACGCGTTTTCGCACAAATCCGTGCGCGGGTGCTAAAAAGAGCAGCATCGGCATGCTTAGCACGTCGTTTGGTAGAAATCCACGTGCGCGTTCTGCAAAAAGCACCATGTGCATGCACATCTTGTGGTTTTGCAGAAAACTTCATCCGCGTCTACCAAAAGATGCATGTGCATGCTTAAAACGCGTTTTCGCACAAATGCGTGCGCGGGCGCTAAAAAGAGCAGCATCGGCATGCTTAGCACGTCGTTTGGTAGAAATCCACGTGCGCGTTCTGCCAAAAGCACCATTTGCATGCACATCTTGTGGTTTTGCAGAAAACTTCATCCGCGTCTACCAAAAGATGCATGTGCATGCTTAAAACGCGTTTTCGCACAAATCCGTGCGCGGGTGCTAAAAAGAGCAGCATCGGCAAGCTTAGCACGTCGTTTGGTAGAAATCCACGTGCGCGTTCTGCAAAAAGAACCATTTGCATGCACATATTGTGGTTTTGCAGAAAACTTCATCCGCGTCTACCAAACGATGCATGTGCATGCTTAAAACGCGTTTTCGCACAAATGCGTGCGCGGGTGCTAAAAAGAGCAGCATCGGCATGCTTAGCACGTCGTTTGGTAGAAATCCACGTGCGCGTTCTGCAAAAAGCACCATTTGCATGCACATCTTGTGGTTTTGCCGAAAACTTCATCCGCGTCTACCAAAAGATGCATGTGCATGCTTAAAACGCGTTTTCGCACAAATGCGTGCGCGGGTGCTAAAAAGAGCGGCATCGGCATGCTTAGCACGTCGTTTGGTAGAAATTCACGTGCGCGTTCTGCCAAAAGCACCATTTGCATGCACATCTTGTGGTTTTGCAGAAAACTTCATCCGCGTCTACCAAAAGATGCATGTGCATGCTTAAAACGCGTTTTCGCACAAATCCGTGCCCGGGTGCTAAAAAGAGCAGCATCGGCATGCTTAGCACGTCGTTTGGTAGAAATCCACGTGCGCGTTCTGCCAAAAGCACCATTTGCATGCACATCTTGTGGTTTTGCAGAAAACTTCATCCGCGTCTACCAAAAGATGCATGTGCATGCTTAAAACGCGTTTTCGCACGAATGCGTGCGCGGGTGCTAAAAAGAGCAGCATCGGCATGCTTAGCACGTCGTTTGGTAGAAATCCACGTGCGCGTTCTGCAAAAAGCACCATTTGCATGCACATCTTGTGGTTTTGCAGAAAACTTCATCCGCGTCTACCAAAAGATGCATGTGCATGCTTAAAACGCGTTTTCGCACAAATGCGTGCGCGGGTGCTAAAAATATCAGCATCGGCATGCTTAGCACGTCGTTTGGTAGAAATCCACGTGAGCGTTCTGCAAAAAGCACCATTTGCATGCACATCTTGTGGTTATGCAGAAAACTTCATCCGCGTCTACCAAAAGATGCATGTGCATGCTTAAAACGCGTTTTCGCACACATGATTGCGCCGGTGCTAAAAAGAGCAGCATCGGCATGATTAGCACGTCGTTTGGTAGAAATCTACGTGCGCGTTCTGCCAAAAGCACCATTTGCATGCACATCTTGTGGTTTTGCAGAAAACTTCATCCGCGTCTACCAAAAGATGCATGTGCATGCTTAAAACGCGCTTTCGCACAAATCCGTGCGCGGGTGCTAAAAAGAGCAGCATCGGCATGCTTAGCACGTCGTTTGGTAGAAATCCACGTGCGCGTTCTGCAAAAAGCACCATTTGCATGCACATCTTGTGGTTTTGCAGAAAACTTCATCCGCGTCTACCAAAAGATGCATGTGCATGCTTAAAACGCGTTTTCGCACAAATGCGTGCGCGGGTGCTAAAAAGAGCAGCATCGGCATGCTTAGCACGTCGTTTGGTAGAAATCCACGTGCGCGTTCTGCCAAAAGCACCATTTGCATGCACATCTTGTGGTTTTGCAGAAAACTTCATCCGCGTCTACCAAAAGATGCATGTGCATGCTTAAAACGCGTTTTCGCACAAATCCGTGCGCGGGTGCTAAAAAGAGCAGCATCGGCAAGCTTAGCACGTCGTTTGGTAGAAATCCACGTGCGCGTTCTGCAAAAAGCACCATTTGCATGCACATCTTCTGGTTTTGCAGAAAACTTCATCCGCGTCTACCAAAAGACGCATGTGCATGCTTAAAACGCGTTTTCGCACAAATGCGTGCGCGGGTGCTAAAAAGAGCAGCGCATTCCAAAACTGTAAAAAGAGCTATAGCGTCGCACTGTTTGGAATTGTCTCTTCAGAAGTCGTGCCCGCACCTGATGCAGACAAGTTTTGAGAATCAGGCCAGCCGACTTGTGGCGGCGGGGTTCCCCCATTCGGTTTTGATTGCGGTGGCTGAGACCCTCTTCCAGAAGCTAAAACTGGGAACACGGGTAAAAGATGACCGTCGGAAGACTGACAAGCCTTTGGTTGTGCCGTACCTGCACAAGACTTCGCACAGTCTTAAGAAGGTAGCCAACAGGCATGGTGTTTCCGTTGTTTTTTCGGCACCCAACAAGCTGGCACAGTTGTGCCCACGCATCTGCAACTCTAAAAAAAGAGGTTGCCAGCTAAAACATGAGAAGCCGTTCATCAAGTGTGCCACAGGAGTGGTCTACGCCATTCCCTTGAAGTGTGGAAAGGCTTACGTCGGCCAAACCGGCCGCTGCATTAATGAACGCTTGGGGGAACATGCCCGAAATTTAAGCAACATAAAGGACAAGTACGCACATTTGGTCGCACATGTAATTGGATGCACAGGATGCGAGGCTCGTTTGGGAGAGACAAAGATTCTCGGCAAAAGTGCCGACGCGACGGCGCGCGTCAGTTTGGAAGCGTTCTACATACACAAATATGGCAGCAAGTGCGTAAGCACCCCTTCTGTATCGCTTTTTGCGGCAGAGCTTAATTTTTTGGAAGCGGCTGCTTACTGATTTCATTGTATCTTAGTATCCCTCGCCTTTTGTTAGTGTTTGTATACTTTTTTCGTTTTTTTCGTTTTCTTGTTTCTTCGCGTCTGAATGCGTTGAATGCTGGCACGTTCGTTCATCGATGCGCATCGTCATTTTCCCCGATTGTATCACTCCCTTCCCCCTTCACTTCTGCCTTTCCCCTTATATAAGGCACCCGTCTTCCGTTAACATCTTGTGCTTTTGCAGAAAACTTCATCCGCGTCTACCAAAAGATGCATGTGCATGCTTAAAACGCGTTTTCGCACAAATGCGTGCGCGGGTGCTAAAAAGAGCAGCATCGGCATGCTTAGCACGTCGTTTGGTAGAAATCCAGAAGCGCGTTCTGCAAAAAGCACCATTTGCATGCACATCTTGTGGTTTTGCAGAAAACTTCATCCGCGTCTACCAAAAGATGCATGTGCATGCTTAAAACGCGTTTTCGCACAAATGCGTGCGCGGGTGCTAAAAAGAGCAGCATCGGCATGCTTAGCACGTCGTTTGGTAGAAATCCACGTGCGCGTTCTGCAAAAAGCACCATTTGCATGCACATCTTGTGGTTTTGCAGAAAACTTCATCCGCGTCTACCAAAAGATGCGTGTGCATGCTTAAAACGCGTTTTCGCACAAATCCGTGCGCGGGTGCTAAAAAGAGCAGCATCGGCATGCTTAGCACGTCGTTTGGTAGAAATCCACGTGCGCGTTCTGCAAAAAGCACCATTTGCATGCACATCTTGTGGTTTTGCAGAAAACTTCATCCGCGTCTACCAAAAGATGCATGTGCATGCTTAAAACGCGTTTTCGCCCAAATGCGTGCGCGGGTGCTAAAAAGAGCAGCATCGCCATGCTTAGCACGTCGTTTGGTAGAAATCCACGAGCGCGTTCTGCAAAAAGCACCATTTGCATGCACATCTTGTGGTTTTGCAGAAAACTTCATCCGCGTCTACCAAAAGATGCATGTGCATGCTTAAAACGCGTTTTCGCACAAATGCGTGCGCGGGTGCTAAAAAGAGCAGCATCGGCATGCTTAGCACGTCGTTTGGAAGAAATCCACGTGCGCGTTCTGCCAAAAGCACCATTTGCATGCACATGTTGTGGTTTTGCAGAAAACTTCATCCGCGTCTACCAAAAATGCATATGCATGCTTAAAACGCGTTTTCGCACAAATCCGTGCGCGGGTGCTAAAAAGAGCAGCATCGGCATGCTTAGCACGTCGTTTGGAAGAAATCCACGTGCGCGTTCTGCAAAAAGCACCATTCGCATGCACATCTTGTGGTTTTGCAGAAAACTTCATCCGCGTCTACCAAAAGATGCATGTGCATGCTTAAAACGCGTTTTCGCACAAATGCGTGCGCGGGTGCTAAAAAGAGCAGCATCGGCATGCTTAGCACGTCGTTTGGTAGAAATCCACGAGCGCGTTCTGCAAAAAGCACCATTTGCATGCACATCTTGTGGTTTTGCAGAAAACTTCATCCGCGTCTACCAAAAGATGCATGTGCATGCTTAAAACGCGTTTTCGCTCAAATGCGTGCGCGGGTGCTAAAAAGAGCAGCATCGGCATGCTTAGCACGTAGTTTGGTAGAAATCCACGTGCGCGTTCTGCAAAAAGCACCATTTGCATGCACATCTTGTGGTTTTGCAGAAAACTTCATCCGCGTCTACCAAAAGATGCATGTGCATGCTTAAAACGCGTTTTCGCACAAATGCGTGCGCGGGTGCTAAAAAGAGCAGCATCGGCATGCTTAGCACGTTGTTTGGTAGAAATCCACGTGCTCGTTCTGCAAAAAGCACCATTTGCATGCACATCTTGTGGTTTTGCAGAAAACTTCATCCGCGTCTACCAAAAGATGCATGTGCATGCTTAAAACGCGCTTTCGCACAAATGCGTGCGCGGGTGCTAAAAAGAGCAGCATCGGCATGCTTAGCACGTCGTTTGGTAGAAATCCACGTGCGCGTTCTGCAAAAAGCACCATTTGCATGCACATCTTGTGGTTTTGCAGAAAACTTCATCCGCGTCTACCAAAAGATGCATGTGCATGCTTAAAACGCGTTTTCGCACAAATGCGTGCGCGGGTGCTAAAAAGAGCAGCATCGGCATGCTTAGCACGTCGTTTGGTAGAAATCCACGTGCGCGTTCTGCAAAAAGCACCATTTGCATGCACATCTTGTGGTTTTGCAGAAAACTTCATCCGCGTCTACCAAAAGATGCATGTGCATGCTTAAAACGCGTTTTCGCACAAATGCGTGCGCGGGTGCTAAAAAGAGCAGCATCGGCATGCTTAGCACGTTGTTTGGTAGAAATCCACGTGCTCGTTCTGCAAAACGCACCATTTGCATGCACATCTTGTGGTTTTGCAGAAAACTTCATCCGCGTCTACCAAAAGATGCATGTGCATGCTTAAAACGCGTTTTCGCACAAATGCGTGCGCGGGTGCTAAAAAGAGCAGCATCGGCATGCTTAGCACGTCGTTTGGTAGAAATCCACGTGCGCGTTCTGCAAAAAGCACCATTTGCATGCACATCTTGCGGTTTTGCAGAAAACTTCATCCGCGTCTACCAAAAGATGCATGTGCATGCTTAAAACGCGTTTTCGCACAAATGCGGGCGCGGGTGCTAAAAATAGCAGCATCGGCATGCTTAGCACGTCGTTTGGTAGAAATCCACGTGCGCGTTCTGCAAAAAGCACCATTTGCATGCACATCTTGTGGTTTTGCAGAAAACTTCATCCGCGTCTACCAAAAGATGCATGTGCATGCTTAAAACGCGTTTTCGCACAAATGCGTGCGCGGGTGCTAAAAAGAGCAGCATCGGCATGCTTAGCACGTCGTTTGGTAGAAATCTACGTGCGCGTTCTGCCAAAAGCACCATTTGCATGCACATCTTGTGGTTTTGCAGAAAACTTCATCCGCGTCTACCAAAAGATGCATGTGCATGCTTAAAACGCGTTTTCGCACAAATCCGTGCGCGGGTGCTAAAAAGAGCAGCATCGGCATGCTTAGCACGTCGTTTGGTAGAAATCTACGTGCGCGTTCTGCCAAAAGCACCATTTGCATGCACATCTTGTGGTTTTGCAGAAAACTTCATCCGCGTCTACCAAAAGATGCATGTGCATGCTTAAAACGCGTTTTCGCACAAATCCGTGCGCGGGTGCTAAAAAGAGCGGCATCGGCATGCTAAGCACGTCGTTTGGTAGAAATCCACGTGCGCGTTCTGCAAAAAGCACCATTTGCATGCACATCTTGTGGTTTTGCAGAAAACTTCATCCGCGTCTACCAAAAGATGCATGTGCATGCTTAAAACGCGTTTTCGCACAAATGCGTGCGCGGGTGCTAAAAAGAGCAGCATCCGCATGCTTAGCACGTCGTTTGGTAGAAATCCACGTGCGCGTTCTGCCAAAAGCACCATTTGCATGCACATCTTGTGGTTTTGCAGAAAACTTCATCCGCGTCTACCAAAAGATGCATGTGCATGCTTAAAACGCGTTTTCGCACAAATCCGTGCGCGGGTGCTAAAAAGAGCAGCATCGGCAAGCTTAGCACATCGTTTGGTAGAAATCCACGTGCGCGTTCTGCAAAAAGCACCATTTGCATGCACATCTTGTGGTTTTGCAGAAAACTTCATCCGCGTCTACCAAAAGATGCATGTGCATGCTTAAAACGCGTTTTCGCACAAATGCGTGCGCGGGTGCTAAAAAGAGCAGCATCGGCATGCTTAGCACGTCGTTTGGTAGAAATCCACGTGCGCGTTCTGCAAAAAGCACCATTTGCATGCACATCTTGTGGTTTTGAAGAAAACTTCATCCGCGTCTACCAAAAGATGCATGTGCATGCTTAAAACGCGTTTTCGCACAAATCCGTGCGCGGGTGCTAAAAAGAGCAGCATCGGCATGCTTAGCACGTCGTTTGGTAGAAATCCACGTGCGCGTTCTGCCAAAAGCACCATTTGCATGCACATCTTGTGGTTTTGCAGAAAACTTCATCCGCGTCTACCAAAAGATGCATGTGCATGCTTAAAACGCGTTTTCGCACAAATCCGTGCGCGGGTGCTAAAAAGAGCAGCATCGGCATGCTTAGCACGTCGTTTGGTAGAAATCCACGTGCGCGTTCTGCAAAAAGCACCATTTGCATGCACATCTTGTGGTTTTGCAGAAAACTTCATCCGCGTCTATCAAAAGATGCATGCGCATGCTTAAAACGCGTTTTCGCACAAATGCGTGCGCGGGTGCTAAAAAGAGCAGCATCGGCATGCTTAGCACGTCGTTTGGTAGAAATCCACGAGCGCGTTCTGCAAAAAGCACCATTTGCATGCACATCTTGTGGTTTTGCAGAAAACTTCATCCGCGTCTGCCAAAAGATGCATGTGCATGCTTAAAACGCGTTTTCGCACAAATGCGTGCGCGGGTGCTAAAAAGAGCAGCATCGGCATGCTTAGCATGTCGTTTGGTAGAAATCCACGTGCGCGTTCTGCCAAAAGCACCATTTGCATGCACATCTTGTGGTTTTGCAGAAAACCTCATCCGCGTCTACCAAAAGATGCATGTGCATGCTTAAAACGCGTTTTCGCACAAATCCGTGCGCGGGTGCTAAAAAGAGCAGCATCGGCATGCTTAGCACGTCGTTTGGTAGAAATCCACGTGCGCGTTCTGCAAAAAGCACCATTTGCATGCACATCTTGTGGTTTTGCAGAAAACTTCATCCGCGTCTACCAAAAGATGCATGTGCATGCTTAAAACGCGTTTTCGCACAAATGCGTGCGCGGGTGCTAAAAAGAGCAGCATCGGCATGCTTAGCACGTCGTTTGGTAGAAATCCACGTGCGCGTTCTGCCAAAAGCACCATTTGCATGCACATCTTGTGGTTTTGCAGAAAACTTCATCCGCGTCTACCAAAAGATGCATGTGCATGCTTAAAACGCGTTTTCGCACAAATGCGTGCGCGGGTGCTAAAAAGAGCAGCATCGGCATGCTTAGCACGTCGTTTGGTAGAAATCCGCGTGCGCGTTCTGCAAAAAGCACCATTTGCATGCACATCTTGTGGTTTTGCAGAAAACTTCATCCGCGTCTACCAAAAGATGCATGTGCATGCTTAAAACGCGTTTTCGCACAAATGCGTGCGCGGGTGCTAAAAAGAGCAGCATCGGCATGCTTAGCACGTCGTTTGGTAGAAATCCACGTGCGCGTTCTGCAAAAAGCACCATTTGCATGCACATCTTGTGGTTTTGCAGAAAACTTCATCCGCGTCTACCAAAAGATGCATGTGCATGCTTAAAACGCGTTTTCGCACAAATGCGTGCGCGGGTGCTAAAAAGAGCAGCATCGGCATGCTTAGCACGTCGTTTGGTAGAAATCCACGTGCGCGTTCTGCCAAAAGCACCATTTGCATGCACATCTTGTGGTTTTGCAGAAAACTTCATCCGCGTCTACCAAAAGATGCATGTGCCTGCTTAAAACGCGTTTTCGCACAAATCCGTGCGCGGGTGCTAAAAAGAGCAGCATCGGCATGCTTAGCACGTCGTTTGGTAGAAATCCACGTGCGCGTTCTGCAAAAAGCACCATTTGCATGCACATCTTGTGGTTTTGCAGAAAACTTCATCCGCGTCTACCAAAAGATGCATGTGCATGCTTAAAACGCGTTTTCGCACAAATGCGTGCGCGGGTGCTAAAAAGAGCAGCATCGGCATGCTTAGCACGTCGTTTGGTAGAAATCCACGAGCGCGTTCTGCAAAAAGCACCATTTGCATGCACATCTTGTGGTTTTGCAGAAAACTTCATCCGCGTCTACCAAAAGATGCATGTGCATGCTTAAAACGCGTTTTCGCACAAATGCGTGCGCGGGTGCTAAAAAGAGCAGCATCGGCATGCTTAGCACGTCGTTTGGTAGAAATCCACGTGCGCGTTCTGCAAAAAGCACCATTTGCATGCACATCTTGTGGTTTTGCAGAAACCTTCATCCGCGTCTACCAAAAGATGCATGTGCATGCTTAAAACGCGTTTTCGCACAAATGCGTGCGCGGGTGCTAAAAATAGCAGCATCGGCATGCTTAGCACGTCGTTTGGTAGAAATCCACGTGCGCGTTCTGCAAAAAGCACCATTTGCATGCACATCTTGTGGTTTTGCAGAAAACTTCATCCGCGTCTACCAAAAGATGCATGTGCATGCTTAAAACGCGTTTTCGCACAAATGCGTGCGCGGGTGCTAAAAAGAGCAGCATCGGCATGCTTAGCACGTCGTTTGGTAGAAATCCACGTGCGCGTTCTGCCAAAAGCACCATTTGCATGCACATCTTGTGGTTTTGCAGAAAACTTCTTCCGCGTCTACCAAAAGATGCATGTGCATGCTTAAAACGCGTTTTCACACAAATGCGTGCGCGGGTGCTAAAAAGAGCAGCATCGGCATGCTTAGCACGTCGTTTGGTAGAAATCCACGTGCGCGTTCTGCCAAAAGCACCATTTGCATGCACATCTTGTGGTTTTGCAGAAAACTTCATCCGCGTCTACCAAAAGATGCATGTGCCTGCTTAAAACGCGTTTTCGCACAAATCCGTGCGCGGGTGCTAAAAAGAGCAGCATCGGCATGCTTAGCACGTCGTTTGGTAGAAATCCACGTGCGCGTTCTGCAAAAAGCACCATTTGCATGCACATCTTGTGGTTTTGCAGAAAACTTCATCCGCGTCTACCAAAAGATGCATGTGCATGCTTAAAACGCGTTTTCGCACAAATGCGTGCGCGGGTGCTAAAAAGAGCAGCATCGGCATGCTTAGCACGTCGTTTGGTAGAAATCCACGTGCGCGTTCTGCAAAAAGCACCATTTGCATGCACATCTTGTGGTTTTGCAGAAAACTTCATCCGCGTCTACCAAAAGATGCATGTGGATGCTTAAAACGCGTTTTCGCACAAATGCGTGCGCGGGTGCTAAAAAGAGCAGCATCGGCATGCTTAGCACGTCGTTTGGTAGAAATCCACGTGCGCGTTCTGCCAAAAGCACCATTTGCATGCACATCTTGTGGTTTTGCAGAAAACTTCATCCGCGTCTACCAAAAGATGCATGTGCATGCTTAAAACGCGTTTTCGCACAAATGCGTGCGCGGGTGCTAAAAAGAGCAGCATCGGCATGCTTAGCACGTCGTTTGGTAGAAATCCGCGTGCGCGTTCTGCAAAAAGCACCATTTGCATGCACATCTTGTGGTTTTGCAGAAAACTTCATCCGCGTCTACCAAAAGATGCATGTGCATGCTTAAAACGCGTTTTCGCACTAATGCGTGCGCGGGTGCTAAAAAGAGCAGCATCGGCATGCTTAGCACGTCGTTTGGTAGAAATCCACGTGCGCGTTCTGCAAAAAGCACCATTTGCATGCACATCTTGTGGTTTTGCAGAAAACTTCATCCGCGTCTACCAAAAGATGCATGTGCATGCTTAAAACGCGTTTTCGCACAAATGCGTGCGCGGGTGCTAAAAAGAGCAGCATCGGCATGCTTAGCACGTCGTTTGGTAGAAATCCACGTGCGCGTTCTGCCAAAAGCACCATTTGCATGCACATCTTGTGGTTTTGCAGAAAACTTCATCCGCGTCTACCAAAAGATGCATGTGCATGCTTAAAACGCGTTTTCGCACAAATCCGTGCGCGGGTGCTAAAAAGAGCAGCATCGGCATGCTTAGCACGTCGTTTGGTAGAAATCCACGTGCGCGTTCTGCAAAAAGCACCATTTGCATGCACATCTTGTGGTTTTGCAGAAAACTTCATCCGCGTCTACCAAAAGATGCATGTGCATGCTTAAAACGCGTTTTCGCACAAATGCGTGCGCGGGTGCTAAAAAGAGCAGCATCGGCATGCTTAGCACGTCGTTTGGTAGAAATCCACGAGCGCGTTCTGCAAAAAGCACCATTTGCATGCACATCTTGTGGTTTTGCAGAAAACTTCATCCGCGTCTACCAAAAGATGCATGTGGATGCTTAAAACGCGTTTTCGCACAAATGCGTGCGCGGGTGCTAAAAAGAGCAGCATCGGCATGCTTAGCACGTCGTTTGGTTGAAATCCACGTGCGCGTTCTGCCAAAAGCACCATTTGCGTGCACATCTTGTGGTTTTGCAGAAAACTTCATCCGCGTCTACCAAAAGATGCATGTGCATGCTTAAAACGCGTTTTCGCACAAATCCGTGCGCGGGTGCTAAAAAGAGCAGCATCGGCATGCTTAGCACGTCGTTTGGTAGAAATCCACGTGCGCGTTCTGCAAAAAGCACCATTTGCATGCACATCTTGTGGTTTTGCAGAAAACTTCATCCGCGTCTACCAAAAGATGCATGTGGATGCTTAAAACGCGTTTTCGCACAAATGCGTGCGCGGGTGCTAAAAAGAGCAGCATCGGCATGCTTAGCACGTCGTTTGGTAGAAATCCACGTGCGCGTTCTGCCAAAAGCACCATTTGCATGCACATCTTGTGGTTTTGCAGAAACTTCATCCGCGTCTACCAAAAGATGCATGTGCATGCTTAAAACGCGTTTTCGCACAAATCCGTGCGCGGGTGCTAAAAAGAGCAGCATCGGCATGCTTAGCACGTCGTTTGGTAGAAATCCACGTGCGCGTTCTGCAAAAAGCACCATTTGCATGCACATCTTGTGGTTTTGCAGAAAACTTCATCCGCGTCTACCAAAAGATGCATGTGCATGCTTAAAACGCGTTTTCGCACAAATGCGTGCGCGGGTGCTAAAAAGAGCAGCATCGGCATGCTTAGCACGTCGTTTGGTAGAAATCCACGTGCGCGTTCTGCAAAAAGCACCATTTGCATGCACATCTTGTGGTTTTGCAGAAAACTTCATCCGCGTCTACCAAAAGATGCATGTGCATGCTTAAAACGCGTTTTCGCACAAATGCGTGCGCGGGTGCTAAAAAGAGCAGCATCGGCATGCTTAGCACGTCGTTTGGTAGAAATCCACGTGCGCGTTCTGCCAAAAGCACCATTTGCATGCACATCTTGTGGTTTTGCAGAAACTTCATCCGCGTCTACCAAAAGATGCATGTGCATGCTTAAAACGCGTTTTCGCACAAATCCATGCGCGGGTGCTAAAAAGAGCAGCATCGGCATGCTTAGCACGTTGTTTGGTAGAAATCCACGTGCGCGTTCTGCAAAAAGCACCATTTGCATGCACATCTTGTGGTTTTGCAGCAAACTTCATCCGCGTCTACCAAAAGATGCATGTGCATGCATAAAACGCGTTTTCGCACAAATGCGTGCGCGGGTGCTAAAACGAGCAGCATCGGCATGCTTAGCACGTCGTTTGGTTGAAATCCACGTGCGCGTTCTGCCAAAAGCACCATTTGCATGCACATCTTGTGGTTTTGCAGAAAACTTCATCCGCGTTTACCAAAAGATGCATGTGCATGCTTAAAACGCGTTTTCGCACAAATCCGTGCGCGGGTGCTAAAAAGAGCAGCAACGGCATGCTTAGCACGTCGTTTGGTAGAAATCCACGTGCGCGTTCTGCAAAAAGCACCATTTGCATGCACATCTTGTGGTTTTGCAGAAAACTTCATCCGCGTCTACCAAAAGATGCATGTGCATGCTTAAAACGCGTTTTCGCACAAATCCGTGCGCGGGTGCTAAAAAGAGCAGCATCGGCATGCTTAGCACGTCGTTTGGTAGAAATCCACGTGCGCGTTCTGCAAAAAGCACCATTTGCATGCACATCTTGTGGTTTTGCAGAAAACTTCATCCGCGTCTACCAAAAGATGCATGCGCATGCTTAAAACGCGTTTTCGCACAAATGCGTGCGCGGGTGCTAAAAAGAGCAGCATCGGCATGCTTAGCACGTCGTTTGGTAGAAATCCACGAGCGCGTTCTGCAAAAAGCACCATTTGCATGCACATCTTGTGGTTTTGCAGAAAACTTCATCCGCGTGTACCAAAAGATGCATGTGCATGCTTAAAACGCGTTTTCGCACAAATGCGTGCGCGGGTGCTAAAAAGAGCAGCATCGGCATGCTTAGCATGTCGTTTGGTAGAAATCCACGTGCGCGTTCTGCCAAAAGCACCATTTGCATGCACATCTTGTGGTTTTGCAGAAAACTTCATCTGCGTCTACCAAAAGATGCATGTGCATGCTTAAAACGCGTTTTCGCACAAATCCGTGCGCGGGTGCTAAAAAGAGCACCATCGGCATGCTTAGCACGTCGTTTGGTAGAAATCCACGTGCGCGTTCTGCCAAAAGCACCATTTGCATGCACATCTTGTGGTTTTGCAGAAAACTTCATCCGCGTCTACCAAAAGATGCATGTGCATGCTTAAAACGCGTTTTCGCACAAATGCGTGCGCGGGTGCTAAAAAGAGCAGCATCGGCATGCTTAGCACGTCGTTTGGTAGAAATCCGCGTGCGCGTTCTGCAAAAAGCACCATTTGCATGCACATCTTGTGGTTTTGCAGAAAACTTCATCCGCGTCTACCAAAAGATGCATGTGCATGCTTAAAACGCGTTTTCGCACAAATGCATGCGCGGGTGCTAAAAAGAGCAGCATCGGCATGCTTAGCACGTCGTTTGGTAGAAATCCACGTGCGCGTTCTGCAAAAAGCACCATTTGCATGCACATCTTGTGGTTTTGCAGAAAACTTCATCCGCGTCTACCAAAAGATGCATGTGCATGCTTAAAACGCGTTTTCGCACAAATGCGTGCGCGGGTGCTAAAAAGAGCAGCATCGGCATGCTTAGCACGTCGTTTGGTAGAAATCCACGTGCGCGTTCTGCCAAAAGCACCATTTGCATGCACATCTTGTGGTTTTGCAGAAAACTTCATCCGCGTCTACCAAAAGATGCATGTGCATGCTTAAAACGCGTTTTCGCACAAATCCGTGCGCGGGTGCTAAAAAGAGCAGCATCGGCATGCTTAGCACGTCGTTTGGTAGAAATCCACGTGCGCGTTCTGCAAAAAGCACCATTTGCATGCACATCTTGTGGTTTTGCAGAAAACTTCATCCGCGTCTACCAAAAGACGCATGTGCATGCTTAAAAGGCGTTTTCGCACAAATGCGTGCGCGGGTGCTAAAAAGAGCAGCATCGGCATGCTTAGCACGTCGTTTGGTAGAAATCCACGAGCGCGTTCTGCAAAAAGCACCATTTGCATGCACATCTTGTGGTTTTGCAGAAAACTTCATCCGCGTCTACCAAAAGATGCATGTGCATGCTTAAAACGCGTTTTCGCACAAATGCGTGCGCGGGTGCTAAAAAGAGCAGCATCGGCATGCTTAGCACGTCGTTTGGTTGAAATCCACGTGCGTGTTCTGCCAAAAGCACCATTTGCGTGCACATCTTGTGGTTTTGCAGAAAACTTCATCCGCGTCTACCAAAAGATGCACGTGCATGCTTAAAACGCGTTTTCGCACAAATCCGTGCGCGGGTGCTAAAAAGAGCAGCATCGGCATGCTTAGCACGTCGTTTGGTAGAAATCCACGTGCGCGTTCTGCAAAAAGCACCATTTGCATGCACATCTTGTGGTTTTGCAGAAAACTTCATCCGCGTCTACCAAAAGATGCATGTGCATGCTTAAAACGCGTTTTCGCACAAATGCGTGCGCGGGTGCTAAAAAGAGCAGCATCGGCATGCTTAGCACGTCGTTTGGTAGAAATCCACGTGCGCGTTCTGCCAAAAGCACCATTTGCATGCACATCTTGTGGTTTTGCAGCAAACTTCATCCGCGTCTACCAAAAGATGCATGTGCATGCTTAAAACGCGTTTTCGCACAAATCCGTGCGCGGGTGCTAAAAAGAGCAGCATCGGCATGCTTAGCAGGTTGTTTGGTAGAAATCCACGTGCGCGTTCTGCAAAAAGCACCATTTGCATGCACATCTTGTGGTTTTGCAGAAAACTTCATCCGCGTCTACCAAAAGATGCATGTGCATGCTTAAAACGCGTTTTCGCACAAATCCGGGCGCGGGTGCTAAAAAGAGCAGCAACGGCATGCTTAGCACGTCGTTTGGTAGAAATCCACGTGCGCGTTCTGCAAAAAGCACCATTTGCATGCACATCTTGTGGTTTTGCAGAAAACTTCATCCGCGTCTACCAAAAGATGCATGTGCATGCTCAAAACGCGTTTTCGCACAGATCCGTGCGCGGGTGCTAAAAAGAGCAGCATCGGCATGCTTAGCACGTCGTTTGGTAGAAATCCACGTGCGCGTTCTGCAAAAAGCACCATTTGCATGCACATCTTGTGGTTTTGCAGAAAACTTCATCCGCGTCTACCAAAAGATGCATGCGCATGCTTAAAACGCGTTTTCGCACAAATCCGTGCGCGGGTGCTAAAAAGAGCACCATCGGCATGCTTAGCACGTCGTTTGGTAGAAATCCACGTGCGCGTTCTGCAAAAAGCACCATTTGCATGCACATCTTGTGGTTTTGCAGAAAACTTCATCCGCGTCTACCAAAAGATGCATGTGCATGCTTAAAACGCGTTCTCGCACAAATGCGTGCGCGGGTGCTAAAAAGAGCAGCATCGGCATGCTTAGCACGTCGTTTGGTAGAAATCCACGTGCGCGTTCTGCCAAAAGCACCATTTGCATGCACATCTTGTGGTTTTGCAGAAAACTTCATCCGCGTCTACCAAAAGATGCATGTGCATGCTTAAAACGCGTTTTCGCACAAATGCGTGCGCGGGTGCTAAAAAGAGCAGCATCGGCATGCTTAGCACGTCGTTTGGTAGAAATCCGCGTGCGCGTTCTGCAAAAAGCACCATTTGCATGCACATCTTGTGGTTTTGCAGAAAACTTCATCCGCGTCTACCAAAAGATGCGTGTGCATGCTTAAAACGCGTTTTCGCACAAATCCGTGCGCGGGTGCTAAAAAGAGCAGCATCGGCATGCTTAGCACGTCGTTTGGTAGAAATCCACGTGCGCGTTCTGCAAAAGGCACCATTTGCATGCACATCTTGTGGTTTTGCAGAAAACTTCATCCGCGTCTACCAAAAGATGCATGTGCATGCTTAAAACGCGTTTTCGCCCAAATGCGTGCGCGGGTGCTAAAAAGAGCAGCATCGGCATGCTTAGCACGTCGTTTGGTAGAAATCCACGAGCGCGTTCTGCAAAAAGCACCATTTGCATGCACATCTTGTGGTTTTGCAGAAAACTTCATCCGCGTCTACCAAAAGATGCATGTGCATGCTTAAAACGCGTTTTCGCACAAATGCGTGCGCGGGTGCTAAAAAGAGCAGCATCGGCATGCTTAGCACGTCGTTTGGAAGAAATCCACGTGCGCGTTCTGCCAAAAGCACCATTTGCATGCACATGTTGTGGTTTTGCAGAAAACTTCATCCGCGTCTACCAAAAATGCATGTGCATGCTTAAAACGCGTTTTCGCACAAATCCGTGCGCGGGTGCTAAAAAGAGCAGCATCGGCATGCTTAGCACGTCGTTTGGAAGAAATCCACGTGCGCGTTCTGCAAAAAGCACCATTCGCATGCACATCTTGTGGTTTTGCAGAAAACTTCATCCGCGTCTACCAAAAGATGCATGTGCATGCTTAAAACGCGTTTTCGCACAAATGCGTGCGCGGGTGCTAAAAAGAGCAGCATCGGCATGCTTAGCACGTCGTTTGGTAGAAATCCACGAGCGCGTTCTGCAAAAAGCACCATTTGCATGCACATCTTGTGGTTTTGCAGAAAACTTCATCCGCGTCTACCAAAAGATGCATGTGCATGCTTAAAACGCGTTTTCGCTCAAATGCGTGCGCGGGTGCTAAAAAGAGCAGCATCGGCATGCTTAGCACGTAGTTTGGTAGAAATCCACGTGCGCGTTCTGCAAAAAGCACCATTTGCATGCACATCTTGTGGTTTTGCAGAAAACTTCATCCGCGTCTACCAAAAGATGCATGTGCATGCTTAAAACGCGTTTTCGCACAAATGCGTGCGCGGGTGCTAAAAAGAGCAGCATCGGCATGCTTAGCACGTTGTTTGGTAGAAATCCACGTGCTCGTTCTGCAAAAAGCACCATTTGCATGCACATCTTGTGGTTTTGCAGAAAACTTCATCCGCGTCTACCAAAAGATGCATGTGCATGCTTAAAACGCGCTTTCGCACAAATGCGTGCGCGGGTGCTAAAAAGAGCAGCATCGGCATGCTTAGCACGTCGTTTGGTAGAAATCCACGTGCGCGTTCTGCAAAAAGCACCATTTGCATGCACATATTGTGGTTTTGCAGAAAACTTCATCCGCGTCTACCAAAAGATGCATGTGCATGCTTAAAACGCGTTTTCGCACAAATGCGTGCGCGGGTGCTAAAAAGAGCAGCATCGGCATGCTTAGCACGTCGTTTGGTAGAAATCTACGTGCGCGTTCTGCCAAAAGCACCATTTGCATGCACATCTTGTGGTTTTGCAGAAAACTTCATCCGCGTCTACCAAAAGATGCATGTGCATGCTTAAAACGCGTTTTCGCACAAATCCGTGCGCGGGTGCTAAAAAGAGCAGCATCGGCATGCTTAGCACGTCGTTTGGTAGAAATCTACGTGCGCGTTCTGCCAAAAGCACCATTTGCATGCACATCTTGTGGTTTTGCAGAAAACTTCATCCGCGTCTACCAAAAGATGCATGTGCATGCTTAAAACGCGTTTTCGCACAAATCCGTGCGCGGGTGCTAAAAAGAGCGGCATCGGCATGCTAAGCACGTCGTTTGGTAGAAATCCACGTGCGCGTTCTGCAAAAAGCACCATTTGCATGCACATCTTGTGGTTTTGCAGAAAACTTCATCCGCGTCTACCAAAAGATGCATGTGCATGCTTAAAACGCGTTTTCGCACAAATGCGTGCGCGGGTGCTAAAAAGAGCAGCATCGGCATGCTTAGCACGTCGTTTGGTAGAAATCCACGTGCGCGTTCTGCCAAAAGCACCATTTGCATGCACATCTTGTGGTTTTGCAGAAAACTTCATCCGCGTCTACCAAAAGATGCATGTGCATGCTTAAAACGCGTTTTCGCACAAATGCGTGCGCGGGTGCTAAAAAGAGCAGCATCGGCATGCTTAGCACGTCGTTTGGTAGAAATCCACGTGCGCGTTCTGCAAAAGGCACCATTTGCATGCACATCTTGTGGTTTTGCAGAAAACTTCATCCGCGTCTACCAAAAGATGCATGTGCATGCTTAAAACGCGTTTTCGCCCAAATGCGTGCGCGGGTGCTAAAAAGAGCAGCATCGGCATGCTTAGCACGTCGTTTGGTAGAAATCCACGAGCGCGTTCTGCAAAAAGCACCATTTGCATGCACATCTTGTGGTTTTGCAGAAAACTTCATCCGCGTCTACCAAAAGATGCATGTGCATGCTTAAAACGCGTTTTCGCACAAATGCGTGCGCGGGTGCTAAAAAGAGCAGCATCGGCATGCTTAGCACGTCGTTTGGAAGAAATCCACGTGCGCGTTCTGCCAAAAGCACCATTTGCATGCACATGTTGTGGTTTTGCAGAAAACTTCATCCGCGTCTACCAAAAATGCATGTGCATGCTTAAAACGCGTTTTCGCACAAATCCGTGCGCGGGTGCTAAAAAGAGCAGCATCGGCATGCTTAGCACGTCGTTTGGAAGAAATCCACGTGCGCGTTCTGCAAAAAGCACCATTCGCATGCACATCTTGTGGTTTTGCAGAAAACTTCATCCGCGTCTACCAAAAGATGCATGTGCATGCTTAAAACGCGTTTTCGCACAAATGCGTGCGCGGGTGCTAAAAAGAGCAGCATCGGCATGCTTAGCACGTCGTTTGGTAGAAATCCACGAGCGCGTTCTGCAAAAAGCACCATTTGCATGCACATCTTGTGGTTTTGCAGAAAACTTCATCCGCGTCTACCAAAAGATGCATGTGCATGCTTAAAACGCGTTTTCGCTCAAATGCGTGCGCGGGTGCTAAAAAGAGCAGCATCGGCATGCTTAGCACGTAGTTTGGTAGAAATCCACGTGCGCGTTCTGCAAAAAGCACCATTTGCATGCACATCTTGTGGTTTTGCAGAAAACTTCATCCGCGTCTACCAAAAGATGCATGTGCATGCTTAAAACGCGTTTTCGCACAAATGCGTGCGCGGGTGCTAAAAAGAGCAGCATCGGCATGCTTAGCACGTTGTTTGGTAGAAATCCACGTGCTCGTTCTGCAAAAAGCACCATTTGCATGCACATCTTGTGGTTTTGCAGAAAACTTCATCCGCGTCTACCAAAAGATGCATGTGCATGCTTAAAACGCGCTTTCGCACAAATGCGTGCGCGGGTGCTAAAAAGAGCAGCATCGGCATGCTTAGCACGTCGTTTGGTAGAAATCCACGTGCGCGTTCTGCAAAAAGCACCATTTGCATGCACATATTGTGGTTTTGCAGAAAACTTCATCCGCGTCTACCAAAAGATGCATGTGCATGCTTAAAACGCGTTTTCGCACAAATGCGTGCGCGGGTGCTAAAAAGAGCAGCATCGGCATGCTTAGCACGTCGTTTGGTAGAAATCTACGTGCGCGTTCTGCCAAAAGCACCATTTGCATGCACATCTTGTGGTTTTGCAGAAAACTTCATCCGCGTCTACCAAAAGATGCATGTGCATGCTTAAAACGCGTTTTCGCACAAATCCGTGCGCGGGTGCTAAAAAGAGCAGCATCGGCATGCTTAGCACGTCGTTTGGTAGAAATCTACGTGCGCGTTCTGCCAAAAGCACCATTTGCATGCACATCTTGTGGTTTTGCAGAAAACTTCATCCGCGTCTACCAAAAGATGCATGTGCATGCTTAAAACGCGTTTTCGCACAAATCCGTGCGCGGGTGCTAAAAAGAGCGGCATCGGCATGCTAAGCACGTCGTTTGGTAGAAATCCACGTGCGCGTTCTGCAAAAAGCACCATTTGCATGCACATCTTGTGGTTTTGCAGAAAACTTCATCCGCGTCTACCAAAAGATGCATGTGCATGCTTAAAACGCGTTTTCGCACAAATGCGTGCGCGGGTGCTAAAAAGAGCAGCATCGGCATGCTTAGCACGTGGTTTGGTAGAAATCCACGTGCGCGTTCTGCCAAAAGCACCATTTGCATGCACATCTTGTGGTTTTGCAGAAAACTTCATCCGCGTCTACCAAAAGATGCATGTGCATGCTTAAAACGCGTTTTCGCACAAATGCGTGCGCGGGTGCTAAAAAGAGCAGCATCGGCATGCTTAGCACGTCGTTTGGTAGAAATCCACGTGCGCGTTCTGCAAAAAGCACCATTTGCATGCACATCTTGTGGTTTTGCAGAAAACTTCATCCGCGTCTACCAAAAGATGCATGTGCATGCTTAAAACGCGTTTTCGCACAAATGCGTGCGCGGGTGCTAAAAAGAGCAGCATCGGCATGCTTAGCACGTCGTTTGGTAGAAATCCACGTGCCCGTTCTGCAAAAGCACCATTTGCATGCACATCTTGTGGTTTTGCAGAAAACTTCATCCGCGTCTACCAAAAGATGCATGTGCATGCTTAAAACGCGTTTTCGCACAAATCCGTGCGCGGGTGCTAAAAAGAGCAGCATCGGCATGCTTAGCACGTCGTTTGGTAGAAATCCACGTGCGCGTTCTGCAAAAAGCACCATTTGCATGCACATCTTGTGGTTTTGCAGAAAACTTCATCCGCGTCTACCAAAAGATGCATGTGCATGCTTAAAACGCGTTTTCGCACAAATGCGTGCGCGGGTGCTAAAAAGAGCAGCATCGGCATGCTTAGCACGTCGTTTGGTAGAAATCCACGTGCGCGTTCTGCAAAAAGCACCATTTGCATGCACATCTTGTGGTTTTGCAGAAAACTTCATCCGCGTCTACCAAAAGATGCATGTGCATGCTTAAAACGCGTTTTCGCACAAATGCGTGCGCGGGTGCTAAAAAGAGCAGCATCGGCATGCTTAGCACGTCGTTTGGTAGAAATCCACGTGCGCGTTCTGCAAAAAGCACCATTTGCATGCACATCTTGTGGTTTTGCAGAAAACTTCATCCGCGTCTACCAAAAGATGCATGTGCATGCTTAAAACGCGTTTTCGCACAAATCCGTGCGCGGGTGCTAAAAAGAGCAGCATCGGCATGCTTAGCACGTCGTTTGGTAGAAATCCACGTGCGCGTTCTGCAAAAAGCACCATGTGCATGCACATCTTGTGGTTTTGCAGAAAACTTCATCCGCGTCTACCAAAAGATGCATGTGCATGCTTAAAACGCGTTTTCGCACAAATGCGTGCGCGGGCGCTAAAAAGAGCAGCATCGGCATGCTTAGCACGTCGTTTGGTAGAAATCCACGTGCGCGTTCTGCCAAAAGCACCATTTGCATGCACATCTTGTGGTTTTGCAGAAAACTTCATCCGCGTCTACCAAAAGATGCATGTGCATGCTTAAAACGCGTTTTCGCACAAATCCGTGCGCGGGTGCTAAAAAGAGCAGCATCGGCAAGCTTAGCACGTCGTTTGGTAGAAATCCACGTGCGCGTTCTGCAAAAAGAACCATTTGCATGCACATATTGTGGTTTTGCAGAAAACTTCATCCGCGTCTACCAAACGATGCATGTGCATGCTTAAAACGCGTTTTCGCACAAATGCGTGCGCGGGTGCTAAAAAGAGCAGCATCGGCATGCTTAGCACGTCGTTTGGTAGAAATCCACGTGCGCGTTCTGCAAAAAGCACCATTTGCATGCACATCTTGTGGTTTTGCCGAAAACTTCATCCGCGTCTACCAAAAGATGCATGTGCATGCTTAAAACGCGTTTTCGCACAAATGCGTGCGCGGGTGCTAAAAAGAGCGGCATCGGCATGCTTAGCACGTCGTTTGGTAGAAATTCACGTGCGCGTTCTGCCAAAAGCACCATTTGCATGCACATCTTGTGGTTTTGCAGAAAACTTCATCCGCGTCTACCAAAAGATGCATGTGCATGCTTAAAACGCGTTTTCGCACAAATCCGTGCCCGGGTGCTAAAAAGAGCAGCATCGGCATGCTTAGCACGTCGTTTGGTAGAAATCCACGTGCGCGTTCTGCCAAAAGCACCATTTGCATGCACATCTTGTGGTTTTGCAGAAAACTTCATCCGCGTCTACCAAAAGATGCATGTGCATGCTTAAAACGCGTTTTCGCACGAATGCGTGCGCGGGTGCTAAAAAGAGCAGCATCGGCATGCTTAGCACGTCGTTTGGTAGAAATCCACGTGCGCGTTCTGCAAAAAGCACCATTTGCATGCACATCTTGTGGTTTTGCAGAAAACTTCATCCGCGTCTACCAAAAGATGCATGTGCATGCTTAAAACGCGTTTTCGCACAAATGCGTGCGCGGGTGCTAAAAATATCAGCATCGGCATGCTTAGCACGTCGTTTGGTAGAAATCCACGTGAGCGTTCTGCAAAAAGCACCATTTGCATGCACATCTTGTGGTTATGCAGAAAACTTCATCCGCGTCTACCAAAAGATGCATGTGCATGCTTAAAACGCGTTTTCGCACACATGATTGCGCCGGTGCTAAAAAGAGCAGCATCGGCATGATTAGCACGTCGTTTGGTAGAAATCTACGTGCGCGTTCTGCCAAAAGCACCATTTGCATGCACATCTTGTGGTTTTGCAGAAAACTTCATCCGCGTCTACCAAAAGATGCATGTGCATGCTTAAAACGCGCTTTCGCACAAATCCGTGCGCGGGTGCTAAAAAGAGCAGCATCGGCATGCTTAGCACGTCGTTTGGTAGAAATCCACGTGCGCGTTCTGCAAAAAGCACCATTTGCATGCACATCTTGTGGTTTTGCAGAAAACTTCATCCGCGTCTACCAAAAGATGCATGTGCATGCTTAAAACGCGTTTTCGCACAAATGCGTGCGCGGGTGCTAAAAAGAGCAGCATCGGCATGCTTAGCACGTCGTTTGGTAGAAATCCACGTGCGCGTTCTGCCAAAAGCACCATTTGCATGCACATCTTGTGGTTTTGCAGAAAACTTCATCCGCGTCTACCAAAAGATGCATGTGCATGCTTAAAACGCGTTTTCGCACAAATCCGTGCGCGGGTGCTAAAAAGAGCAGCATCGGCAAGCTTAGCACGTCGTTTGGTAGAAATCCACGTGCGCGTTCTGCAAAAAGCACCATTTGCATGCACATCTTCTGGTTTTGCAGAAAACTTCATCCGCGTCTACCAAAAGACGCATGTGCATGCTTAAAACGCGTTTTCGCACAAATGCGTGCGCGGGTGCTAAAAAGAGCAGCGCATTCCAAAACTGTAAAAAGAGCTATAGCGTCGCACTGTTTGGAATTGTCTCTTCAGAAGTCGTGCCCGCACCTGATGCAGACAAGTTTTGAGAATCAGGCCAGCCGACTTGTGGCGGCGGGGTTCCCCCATTCGGTTTTGATTGCGGTGGCTGAGACCCTCTTCCAGAAGCTAAAACTGGGAACACGGGTAAAAGATGACCGTCGGAAGACTGACAAGCCTTTGGTTGTGCCGTACCTGCACAAGACTTCGCACAGTCTTAAGAAGGTAGCCAACAGGCATGGTGTTTCCGTTGTTTTTTCGGCACCCAACAAGCTGGCACAGTTGTGCCCACGCATCTGCAACTCTAAAAAAAGAGGTTGCCAGCTAAAACATGAGAAGCCGTTCATCAAGTGTGCCACAGGAGTGGTCTACGCCATTCCCTTGAAGTGTGGAAAGGCTTACGTCGGCCAAACCGGCCGCTGCATTAATGAACGCTTGGGGGAACATGCCCGAAATTTAAGCAACATAAAGGACAAGTACGCACATTTGGTCGCACATGTAATTGGATGCACAGGATGCGAGGCTCGTTTGGGAGAGACAAAGATTCTCGGCAAAAGTGCCGACGCGACGGCGCGCGTCAGTTTGGAAGCGTTCTACATACACAAATATGGCAGCAAGTGCGTAAGCACCCCTTCTGTATCGCTTTTTGCGGCAGAGCTTAATTTTTTGGAAGCGGCTGCTTACTGATTTCATTGTATCTTAGTATCCCTCGCCTTTTGTTAGTGTTTGTATACTTTTTTCGTTTTTTTCGTTTTCTTGTTTCTTCGCGTCTGAATGCGTTGAATGCTGGCACGTTCGTTCATCGATGCGCATCGTCATTTTCCCCGATTGTATCACTCCCTTCCCCCTTCACTTCTGCCTTTCCCCTTATATAAGGCACCCGTCTTCCGTTAACATCTTGTGCTTTTGCAGAAAACTTCATCCGCGTCTACCAAAAGATGCATGTGCATGCTTAAAACGCGTTTTCGCACAAATGCGTGCGCGGGTGCTAAAAAGAGCAGCATCGGCATGCTTAGCACGTCGTTTGGTAGAAATCCAGAAGCGCGTTCTGCAAAAAGCACCATTTGCATGCACATCTTGTGGTTTTGCAGAAAACTTCATCCGCGTCTACCAAAAGATGCATGTGCATGCTTAAAACGCGTTTTCGCACAAATGCGTGCGCGGGTGCTAAAAAGAGCAGCATCGGCATGCTTAGCACGTCGTTTGGTAGAAATCCACGTGCGCGTTCTGCAAAAAGCACCATTTGCATGCACATCTTGTGGTTTTGCAGAAAACTTCATCCGCGTCTACCAAAAGATGCGTGTGCATGCTTAAAACGCGTTTTCGCACAAATCCGTGCGCGGGTGCTAAAAAGAGCAGCATCGGCATGCTTAGCACGTCGTTTGGTAGAAATCCACGTGCGCGTTCTGCAAAAAGCACCATTTGCATGCACATCTTGTGGTTTTGCAGAAAACTTCATCCGCGTCTACCAAAAGATGCATGTGCATGCTTAAAACGCGTTTTCGCCCAAATGCGTGCGCGGGTGCTAAAAAGAGCAGCATCGCCATGCTTAGCACGTCGTTTGGTAGAAATCCACGAGCGCGTTCTGCAAAAAGCACCATTTGCATGCACATCTTGTCGTTTTGCAGAAAACTTCATCCGCGTCTACCAAAAGATGCATGTGCATGCTTAAAACGCGTTTTCGCACAAATGCGTGCGCGGGTGCTAAAAAGAGCAGCATCGGCATGCTTAGCACGTCGTTTGGAAGAAATCCACGTGCGCGTTCTGCCAAAAGCACCATTTGCATGCACATGTTGTGGTTTTGCAGAAAACTTCATCCGCGTCTACCAAAAATGCATATGCATGCTTAAAACGCGTTTTCGCACAAATCCGTGCGCGGGTGCTAAAAAGAGCAGCATCGGCATGCTTAGCACGTCGTTTGGAAGAAATCCACGTGCGCGTTCTGCAAAAAGCACCATTCGCATGCACATCTTGTGGTTTTGCAGAAAACTTCATCCGCGTCTACCAAAAGATGCATGTGCATGCTTAAAACGCGTTTTCGCACAAATGCGTGCGCGGGTGCTAAAAAGAGCAGCATCGGCATGCTTAGCACGTCGTTTGGTAGAAATCCACGAGCGCGTTCTGCAAAAAGCACCATTTGCATGCACATCTTGTGGTTTTGCAGAAAACTTCATCCGCGTCTACCAAAAGATGCATGTGCATGCTTAAAACGCGTTTTCGCTCAAATGCGTGCGCGGGTGCTAAAAAGAGCAGCATCGGCATGCTTAGCACGTAGTTTGGTAGAAATCCACGTGCGCGTTCTGCAAAAAGCACCATTTGCATGCACATCTTGTGGTTTTGCAGAAAACTTCATCCGCGTCTACCAAAAGATGCATGTGCATGCTTAAAACGCGTTTTCGCACAAATGCGTGCGCGGGTGCTAAAAAGAGCAGCATCGGCATGCTTAGCACGTTGTTTGGTAGAAATCCACGTGCTCGTTCTGCAAAAAGCACCATTTGCATGCACATCTTGTGGTTTTGCAGAAAACTTCATCCGCGTCTACCAAAAGATGCATGTGCATGCTTAAAACGCGCTTTCGCACAAATGCGTGCGCGGGTGCTAAAAAGAGCAGCATCGGCATGCTTAGCACGTCGTTTGGTAGAAATCCACGTGCGCGTTCTGCAAAAAGCACCATTTGCATGCACATCTTGTGGTTTTGCAGAAAACTTCATCCGCGTCTACCAAAAGATGCATGTGCATGCTTAAAACGCGTTTTCGCACAAATGCGTGCGCGGGTGCTAAAAAGAGCAGCATCGGCATGCTTAGCACGTCGTTTGGTAGAAATCCACGTGCGCGTTCTGCAAAAAGCACCATTTGCATGCACATCTTGTGGTTTTGCAGAAAACTTCATCCGCGTCTACCAAAAGATGCATGTGCATGCTTAAAACGCGTTTTCGCACAAATGCGTGCGCGGGTGCTAAAAAGAGCAGCATCGGCATGCTTAGCACGTTGTTTGGTAGAAATCCACGTGCTCGTTCTGCAAAACGCACCATTTGCATGCACATCTTGTGGTTTTGCAGAAAACTTCATCCGCGTCTACCAAAAGATGCATGTGCATGCTTAAAACGCGTTTTCGCACAAATGCGTGCGCGGGTGCTAAAAAGAGCAGCATCGGCA
Source organism: Dermacentor andersoni (assembly GCF_023375885.2). Taxonomy (NCBI): domain Eukaryota; kingdom Metazoa; phylum Arthropoda; class Arachnida; order Ixodida; family Ixodidae; genus Dermacentor; species Dermacentor andersoni. Next base: position 143,393 of record NW_027314820.1, read on the forward strand.
TGCTTAGCACGTCGTTTGGTAGAAATCCACGTGCGCGTTCTGCAAAAAGCACCATTTGCATGCACATCTTGCGGTTTTGCAGAAAACTTCATCCGCGTCTACCAAAAGATGCATGTGCATGCTTAAAACGCGTTTTCGCACAAATGCGGGCGCGGGTGCTAAAAATAGCAGCATCGGCATGCTTAGCACGTCGTTTGGTAGAAATCCACGTGCGCGTTCTGCAAAAAGCACCATTTGCATGCACATCTTGTGGTTTTGCAGAAAACTTCATCCGCGTCTACCAAAAGATGCATGTGCATGCTTAAAACGCGTTTTCGCACAAATGCGTGCGCGGGTGCTAAAAAGAGCAGCATCGGCATGCTTAGCACGTCGTTTGGTAGAAATCTACGTGCGCGTTCTGCCAAAAGCACCATTTGCATGCACATCTTGTGGTTTTGCAGAAAACTTCATCCGCGTCTACCAAAAGATGCATGTGCATGCTTAAAACGCGTTTTCGCACAAATCCGTGCGCGGGTGCTAAAAAGAGCAGCATCGGCATGCTTAGCACGTCGTTTGGTAGAAATCTACGTGCGCGTTCTGCCAAAAGCACCATTTGCATGCACATCTTGTGGTTTTGCAGAAAACTTCATCCGCGTCTACCAAAAGATGCATGTGCATGCTTAAAACGCGTTTTCGCACAAATCCGTGCGCGGGTGCTAAAAAGAGCGGCATCGGCATGCTAAGCACGTCGTTTGGTAGAAATCCACGTGCGCGTTCTGCAAAAAGCACCATTTGCATGCACATCTTGTGGTTTTGCAGAAAACTTCATCCGCGTCTACCAAAAGATGCATGTGCATGCTTAAAACGCGTTTTCGCACAAATGCGTGCGCGGGTGCTAAAAAGAGCAGCATCCGCATGCTTAGCACGTCGTTTGGTAGAAATCCACGTGCGCGTTCTGCCAAAAGCACCATTTGCATGCACATCTTGTGGTTTTGCAGAAAACTTCATCCGCGTCTACCAAAAGATGCATGTGCATGCTTAAAACGCGTTTTCGCACAAATCCGTGCGCGGGTGCTAAAAAGAGCAGCATCGGCAAGCTTAGCACATCGTTTGGTAGAAATCCACGTGCGCGTTCTGCAAAAAGCACCATTTGCATGCACATCTTGTGGTTTTGCAGAAAACTTCATCCGCGTCTACCAAAAGATGCATGTGCATGCTTAAAACGCGTTTTCGCACAAATGCGTGCGCGGGTGCTAAAAAGAGCAGCATCGGCATGCTTAGCACGTCGTTTGGTAGAAATCCACGTGCGCGTTCTGCAAAAAGCACCATTTGCATGCACATCTTGTGGTTTTGAAGAAAACTTCATCCGCGTCTACCAAAAGATGCATGTGCATGCTTAAAACGCGTTTTCGCACAAATCCGTGCGCGGGTGCTAAAAAGAGCAGCATCGGCATGCTTAGCACGTCGTTTGGTAGAAATCCACGTGCGCGTTCTGCCAAAAGCACCATTTGCATGCACATCTTGTGGTTTTGCAGAAAACTTCATCCGCGTCTACCAAAAGATGCATGTGCATGCTTAAAACGCGTTTTCGCACAAATCCGTGCGCGGGTGCTAAAAAGAGCAGCATCGGCATGCTTAGCACGTCGTTTGGTAGAAATCCACGTGCGCGTTCTGCAAAAAGCACCATTTGCATGCACATCTTGTGGTTTTGCAGAAAACTTCATCCGCGTCTATCAAAAGATGCATGCGCATGCTTAAAACGCGTTTTCGCACAAATGCGTGCGCGGGTGCTAAAAAGAGCAGCATCGGCATGCTTAGCACGTCGTTTGGTAGAAATCCACGAGCGCGTTCTGCAAAAAGCACCATTTGCATGCACATCTTGTGGTTTTGCAGAAAACTTCATCCGCGTCTGCCAAAAGATGCATGTGCATGCTTAAAACGCGTTTTCGCACAAATGCGTGCGCGGGTGCTAAAAAGAGCAGCATCGGCATGCTTAGCATGTCGTTTGGTAGAAATCCACGTGCGCGTTCTGCCAAAAGCACCATTTGCATGCACATCTTGTGGTTTTGCAGAAAACCTCATCCGCGTCTACCAAAAGATGCATGTGCATGCTTAAAACGCGTTTTCGCACAAATCCGTGCGCGGGTGCTAAAAAGAGCAGCATCGGCATGCTTAGCACGTCGTTTGGTAGAAATCCACGTGCGCGTTCTGCAAAAAGCACCATTTGCATGCACATCTTGTGGTTTTGCAGAAAACTTCATCCGCGTCTACCAAAAGATGCATGTGCATGCTTAAAACGCGTTTTCGCACAAATGCGTGCGCGGGTGCTAAAAAGAGCAGCATCGGCATGCTTAGCACGTCGTTTGGTAGAAATCCACGTGCGCGTTCTGCCAAAAGCACCATTTGCATGCACATCTTGTGGTTTTGCAGAAAACTTCATCCGCGTCTACCAAAAGATGCATGTGCATGCTTAAAACGCGTTTTCGCACAAATGCGTGCGCGGGTGCTAAAAAGAGCAGCATCGGCATGCTTAGCACGTCGTTTGGTAGAAATCCGCGTGCGCGTTCTGCAAAAAGCACCATTTGCATGCACATCTTGTGGTTTTGCAGAAAACTTCATCCGCGTCTACCAAAAGATGCATGTGCATGCTTAAAACGCGTTTTCGCACAAATGCGTGCGCGGGTGCTAAAAAGAGCAGCATCGGCATGCTTAGCACGTCGTTTGGTAGAAATCCACGTGCGCGTTCTGCAAAAAGCACCATTTGCATGCACATCTTGTGGTTTTGCAGAAAACTTCATCCGCGTCTACCAAAAGATGCATGTGCATGCTTAAAACGCGTTTTCGCACAAATGCGTGCGCGGGTGCTAAAAAGAGCAGCATCGGCATGCTTAGCACGTCGTTTGGTAGAAATCCACGTGCGCGTTCTGCCAAAAGCACCATTTGCATGCACATCTTGTGGTTTTGCAGAAAACTTCATCCGCGTCTACCAAAAGATGCATGTGCCTGCTTAAAACGCGTTTTCGCACAAATCCGTGCGCGGGTGCTAAAAAGAGCAGCATCGGCATGCTTAGCACGTCGTTTGGTAGAAATCCACGTGCGCGTTCTGCAAAAAGCACCATTTGCATGCACATCTTGTGGTTTTGCAGAAAACTTCATCCGCGTCTACCAAAAGATGCATGTGCATGCTTAAAACGCGTTTTCGCACAAATGCGTGCGCGGGTGCTAAAAAGAGCAGCATCGGCATGCTTAGCACGTCGTTTGGTAGAAATCCACGAGCGCGTTCTGCAAAAAGCACCATTTGCATGCACATCTTGTGGTTTTGCAGAAAACTTCATCCGCGTCTACCAAAAGATGCATGTGCATGCTTAAAACGCGTTTTCGCACAAATGCGTGCGCGGGTGCTAAAAAGAGCAGCATCGGCATGCTTAGCACGTCGTTTGGTAGAAATCCACGTGCGCGTTCTGCAAAAAGCACCATTTGCATGCACATCTTGTGGTTTTGCAGAAACCTTCATCCGCGTCTACCAAAAGATGCATGTGCATGCTTAAAACGCGTTTTCGCACAAATGCGTGCGCGGGTGCTAAAAATAGCAGCATCGGCATGCTTAGCACGTCGTTTGGTAGAAATCCACGTGCGCGTTCTGCAAAAAGCACCATTTGCATGCACATCTTGTGGTTTTGCAGAAAACTTCATCCGCGTCTACCAAAAGATGCATGTGCATGCTTAAAACGCGTTTTCGCACAAATGCGTGCGCGGGTGCTAAAAAGAGCAGCATCGGCATGCTTAGCACGTCGTTTGGTAGAAATCCACGTGCGCGTTCTGCCAAAAGCACCATTTGCATGCACATCTTGTGGTTTTGCAGAAAACTTCTTCCGCGTCTACCAAAAGATGCATGTGCATGCTTAAAACGCGTTTTCACACAAATGCGTGCGCGGGTGCTAAAAAGAGCAGCATCGGCATGCTTAGCACGTCGTTTGGTAGAAATCCACGTGCGCGTTCTGCCAAAAGCACCATTTGCATGCACATCTTGTGGTTTTGCAGAAAACTTCATCCGCGTCTACCAAAAGATGCATGTGCCTGCTTAAAACGCGTTTTCGCACAAATCCGTGCGCGGGTGCTAAAAAGAGCAGCATCGGCATGCTTAGCACGTCGTTTGGTAGAAATCCACGTGCGCGTTCTGCAAAAAGCACCATTTGCATGCACATCTTGTGGTTTTGCAGAAAACTTCATCCGCGTCTACCAAAAGATGCATGTGCATGCTTAAAACGCGTTTTCGCACAAATGCGTGCGCGGGTGCTAAAAAGAGCAGCATCGGCATGCTTAGCACGTCGTTTGGTAGAAATCCACGAGCGCGTTCTGCAAAAAGCACCATTTGCATGCACATCTTGTGGTTTTGCAGAAAACTTCATCCGCGTCTACCAAAAGATGCATGTGCATGCTTAAAACGCGTTTTCGCACAAATGCGTGCGCGGGTGCTAAAAAGAGCAGCATCGGCATGCTTAGCACGTCGTTTGGTAGAAATCCACGTGCGCGTTCTGCAAAAACCACCATTTGCATGCACATCTTGTGGTTTTGCAGAAACCTTCATCCGCGTCTACCAAAAGATGCATGTGCATGCTTAAAACGCGTTTTCGCACAAATGCGTGCGCGGGTGCTAAAAATAGCAGCATCGGCATGCTTAGCACGTCGTTTGGTAGAAATCCACGTGCGCGTTCTGCAAAAAGCACCATTTGCATGCACATCTTGTGGTTTTGCAGAAAACTTCATCCGCGTCTACCAAAAGATGCATGTGCATGCTTAAAACGCGTTTTCGCACAAATGCGTGCGCGGGTGCTAAAAAGAGCAGCATCGGCATGCTTAGCACGTCGTTTGGTAGAAATCCACGAGCGCGTTCTGCAAAAAGCACCATTTGCATGCACATCTTGTGGTTTTGCAGAAAACTTCATCCGCGTCTACCAAAAGATGCATGTGCATGCTTAAAACGCGTTTTCGCACAAATGCGGGCGCGGGTGCTAAAAATAGCAGCATCGGCATGCTTAGCACGTCGTTTGGTAGAAATCCACGTGCGCGTTCTGCAAAAAGCACCATTTGCATGCACATCTTGTGGTTTTGCAGAAAACTTCATCCGCGTCTACCAAAAGATGCATGTGCATGCTTAAAACGCGTTTTCGCACAAATGCGTGCGCGGGTGCTAAAAAGAGCAGCATCGGCATGCTTAGCACGTCGTTTGGTAGAAATCTACGTGCGCGTTCTGCCAAAAGCACCATTTGCATGCACATCTTGTGGTTTTGCAGAAAACTTCATCCGCGTCTACCAAAAGATGCATGTGCATGCTTAAAACGCGTTTTCGCACAAATCCGTGCGCGGGTGCTAAAAAGAGCAGCATCGGCATGCTTAGCACGTCGTTTGGTAGAAATCTACGTGCGCGTTCTGCCAAAAGCACCATTTGCATGCACATCTTGTGGTTTTGCAGAAAACTTCATCCGCGTCTACCAAAAGATGCATGTGCATGCTTAAAACGCGTTTTCGCACAAATCCGTGCGCGGGTGCTAAAAAGAGCGGCATCGGCATGCTAAGCACGTCGTTTGGTAGAAATCCACGTGCGCGTTCTGCAAAAAGCACCATTTGCATGCACATCTTGTGGTTTTGCAGAAAACTTCATCCGCGTCTACCAAAAGATGCATGTGCATGCTTAAAACGCGTTTTCGCACAAATGCGTGCGCGGGTGCTAAAAAGAGCAGCATCCGCATGCTTAGCACGTCGTTTGGTAGAAATCCACGTGCGCGTTCTGCCAAAAGCACCATTTGCATGCACATCTTGTGGTTTTGCAGAAAACTTCATCCGCGTCTACCAAAAGATGCATGTGCATGCTTAAAACGCGTTTTCGCACAAATCCGTGCGCGGGTGCTAAAAAGAGCAGCATCGGCAAGCTTAGCACATCGTTTGGTAGAAATCCACGTGCGCGTTCTGCAAAAAGCACCATTTGCATGCACATCTTGTGGTTTTGCAGAAAACTTCATCCGCGTCTACCAAAAGATGCATGTGCATGCTTAAAACGCGTTTTCGCACAAATGCGTGCGCGGGTGCTAAAAAGAGCAGCATCGGCATGCTTAGCACGTCGTTTGGTAGAAATCCACGTGCGCGTTCTGCAAAAAGCACCATTTGCATGCACATCTTGTGGTTTTGAAGAAAACTTCATCCGCGTCTACCAAAAGATGCATGTGCATGCTTAAAACGCGTTTTCGCACAAATCCGTGCGCGGGTGCTAAAAAGAGCAGCATCGGCAAGCTTAGCACATCGTTTGGTAGAAATCCACGTGCGCGTTCTGCAAAAAGCACCATTTGCATGCACATCTTGTGGTTTTGCAGAAAACTTCATCCGCGTCTACCAAAAGATGCATGTGCATGCTTAAAACGCGTTTTCGCACAAATGCGTGCGCGGGTGCTAAAAAGAGCAGCATCGGCATGCTTAGCACGTCGTTTGGTAGAAATCCACGTGCGCGTTCTGCAAAAAGCATCATTTGCATGCACATCTTGTGGTTTTGAAGAAAACTTCATCCGCGTCTACCAAAAGATGCATGTGCATGCTTAAAACGCGTTTTCGCACAAATCCGTGCGCGGGTGCTAAAAAGAGCAGCATCGGCATGCTTAGCACGTCGTTTGGTAGAAATCCACGTGCGCGTTCTGCCAAAAGCACCATTTGCATGCACATCTTGTGGTTTTGCAGAAAACTTCATCCGCGTCTACCAAAAGATGCATGTGCATGCTTAAAACGCGTTTTCGCACAAATCCGTGCGCGGGTGCTAAAAAGAGCAGCATCGGCATGCTTAGCACGTCGTTTGGTAGAAATCCACGTGCGCGTTCTGCAAAAAGCACCATTTGCATGCACATCTTGTGGTTTTGCAGAAAACTTCATCCGCGTCTATCAAAAGATGCATGCGCATGCTTAAAACGCGTTTTCGCACAAATGCGTGCGCGGGTGCTAAAAAGAGCAGCATCGGCATGCTTAGCACGTCGTTTGGTAGAAATCCACGAGCGCGTTCTGCAAAAAGCACCATTTGCATGCACATCTTGTGGTTTTGCAGAAAACTTCATCCGCGTCTGCCAAAAGATGCATGTGCATGCTTAAAACGCGTTTTCGCACAAATGCGTGCGCGGGTGCTAAAAAGAGCAGCATCGGCATGCTTAGCATGTCGTTTGGTAGAAATCCACGTGCGCGTTCTGCCAAAAGCACCATTTGCATGCACATCTTGTGGTTTTGCAGAAAACCTCATCCGCGTCTACCAAAAGATGCATGTGCATGCTTAAAACGCGTTTTCGCACAAATCCGTGCGCGGGTGCTAAAAAGAGCAGCATCGGCATGCTTAGCACGTCGTTTGGTAGAAATCCACGTGCGCGTTCTGCAAAAAGCACCATTTGCATGCACATCTTGTGGTTTTGCAGAAAACTTCATCCGCGTCTACCAAAAGATGCATGTGCATGCTTAAAACGCGTTTTCGCACAAATGCGTGCGCGGGTGCTAAAAAGAGCAGCATCGGCATGCTTAGCACGTCGTTTGGTAGAAATCCACGTGCGCGTTCTGCCAAAAGCACCATTTGCATGCACATCTTGTGGTTTTGCAGAAAACTTCATCCGCGTCTACCAAAAGATGCATGTGCATGCTTAAAACGCGTTTTCGCACAAATGCGTGCGCGGGTGCTAAAAAGAGCAGCATCGGCATGCTTAGCACGTCGTTTGGTAGAAATCCGCGTGCGCGTTCTGCAAAAAGCACCATTTGCATGCACATCTTGTGGTTTTGCAGAAAACTTCATCCGCGTCTACCAAAAGATGCATGTGCATGCTTAAAACGCGTTTTCGCACAAATGCGTGCGCGGGTGCTAAAAAGAGCAGCATCGGCATGCTTAGCACGTCGTTTGGTAGAAATCCACGTGCGCGTTCTGCAAAAAGCACCATTTGCATGCACATCTTGTGGTTTTGCAGAAAACTTCATCCGCGTCTACCAAAAGATGCATGTGCATGCTTAAAACGCGTTTTCGCACAAATGCGTGCGCGGGTGCTAAAAAGAGCAGCATCGGCATGCTTAGCACGTCGTTTGGTAGAAATCCACGTGCGCGTTCTGCCAAAAGCACCATTTGCATGCACATCTTGTGGTTTTGCAGAAAACTTCATCCGCGTCTACCAAAAGATGCATGTGCCTGCTTAAAACGCGTTTTCGCACAAATCCGTGCGCGGGTGCTAAAAAGAGCAGCATCGGCATGCTTAGCACGTCGTTTGGTAGAAATCCACGTGCGCGTTCTGCAAAAAGCACCATTTGCATGCACATCTTGTGGTTTTGCAGAAAACTTCATCCGCGTCTACCAAAAGATGCATGTGCATGCTTAAAACGCGTTTTCGCACAAATGCGTGCGCGGGTGCTAAAAAGAGCAGCATCGGCATGCTTAGCACGTCGTTTGGTAGAAATCCACGAGCGCGTTCTGCAAAAAGCACCATTTGCATGCACATCTTGTGGTTTTGCAGAAAACTTCATCCGCGTCTACCAAAAGATGCATGTGCATGCTTAAAACGCGTTTTCGCACAAATGCGTGCGCGGGTGCTAAAAAGAGCAGCATCGGCATGCTTAGCACGTCGTTTGGTAGAAATCCACGTGCGCGTTCTGCAAAAAGCACCATTTGCATGCACATCTTGTGGTTTTGCAGAAACCTTCATCCGCGTCTACCAAAAGATGCATGTGCATGCTTAAAACGCGTTTTCGCACAAATGCGTGCGCGGGTGCTAAAAATAGCAGCATCGGCATGCTTAGCACGTCGTTTGGTAGAAATCCACGTGCGCGTTCTGCAAAAAGCACCATTTGCATGCACATCTTGTGGTTTTGCAGAAAACTTCATCCGCGTCTACCAAAAGATGCATGTGCATGCTTAAAACGCGTTTTCGCACAAATGCGTGCGCGGGTGCTAAAAAGAGCAGCATCGGCATGCTTAGCACGTCGTTTGGTAGAAATCCACGTGCGCGTTCTGCCAAAAGCACCATTTGCATGCACATCTTGTGGTTTTGCAGAAAACTTCTTCCGCGTCTACCAAAAGATGCATGTGCATGCTTAAAACGCGTTTTCGCACAAATGCGTGCGCGGGTGCTAAAAAGAGCAGCATCGGCATGCTTAGCACGTCGTTTGGTAGAAATCCACGTGCGCGTTCTGCCAAAAGCACCATTTGCATGCACATCTTGTGGTTTTGCAGAAAACTTCATCCGCGTCTACCAAAAGATGCATGTGCCTGCTTAAAACGCGTTTTCGCACAAATCCGTGCGCGGGTGCTAAAAAGAGCAGCATCGGCATGCTTAGCACGTCGTTTGGTAGAAATCCACGTGCGCGTTCTGCAAAAAGCACCATTTGCATGCACATCTTGTGGTTTTGCAGAAAACTTCATCCGCGTCTACCAAAAGATGCATGTGCATGCTTAAAACGCGTTTTCGCACAAATGCGTGCGCGGGTGCTAAAAAGAGCAGCATCGGCATGCTTAGCACGTCGTTTGGTAGAAATCCACGTGCGCGTTCTGCAAAAACCACCATTTGCATGCACATCTTGTGGTTTTGCAGAAACCTTCATCCGCGTCTACCAAAAGATGCATGTGCATGCTTAAAACGCGTTTTCGCACAAATGCGTGCGCGGGTGCTAAAAATAGCAGCATCGGCATGCTTAGCACGTCGTTTGGTAGAAATCCACGTGCGCGTTCTGCAAAAAGCACCATTTGCATGCACATCTTGTGGTTTTGCAGAAAACTTCATCCGCGTCTACCAAAAGATGCATGTGCATGCTTAAAACGCGTTTTCGCACAAATGCGTGCGCGGGTGCTAAAAAGAGCAGCACCGGCATGCTTAGCACGTCGTTTGGTAGAAATCCACGAGCGCGTTCTGCAAAAAGCACCATTTGCATGCACATCTTGTGGTTTTGCAGAAAACTTCATCCGCGTCTACCAAAAGATGCATGTGCATGCTTAAAACGCGTTTTCGCACAAATGCGGGCGCGGGTGCTAAAAATAGCAGCATCGGCATGCTTAGCACGTCGTTTGGTAGAAATCCACGTGCGCGTTCTGCAAAAAGCACCATTTGCATGCACATCTTGTGGTTTTGCAGAAAACTTCATCCGCGTCTACCAAAAGATGCATGTGCATGCTTAAAACGCGTTTTCGCACAAATGCGTGCGCGGGTGCTAAAAAGAGCAGCATCGGCATGCTTAGCACGTCGTTTGGTAGAAATCTACGTGCGCGTTCTGCCAAAAGCACCATTTGCATGCACATCTTGTGGTTTTGCAGAAAACTTCATCCGCGTCTACCAAAAGATGCATGTGCATGCTTAAAACGCGTTTTCGCACAAATCCGTGCGCGGGTGCTAAAAAGAGCAGCATCGGCATGCTTAGCACGTCGTTTGGTAGAAATCTACGTGCGCGTTCTGCCAAAAGCACCATTTGCATGCACATCTTGTGGTTTTGCAGAAAACTTCATCCGCGTCTACCAAAAGATGCATGTGCATGCTTAAAACGCGTTTTCGCACAAATCCGTGCGCGGGTGCTAAAAAGAGCGGCATCGGCATGCTAAGCACGTCGTTTGGTAGAAATCCACGTGCGCGTTCTGCAAAAAGCACCATTTGCATGCACATCTTGTGGTTTTGCAGAAAACTTCATCCGCGTCTACCAAAAGATGCATGTGCATGCTTAAAACGCGTTTTCGCACAAATGCGTGCGCGGGTGCTAAAAAGAGCAGCATCCGCATGCTTAGCACGTCGTTTGGTAGAAATCCACGTGCGCGTTCTGCCAAAAGCACCATTTGCATGCACATCTTGTGGTTTTGCAGAAAACTTCATCCGCGTCTACCAAAAGATGCATGTGCATGCTTAAAACGCGTTTTCGCACAAATCCGTGCGCGGGTGCTAAAAAGAGCAGCATCGGCAAGCTTAGCACATCGTTTGGTAGAAATCCACGTGCGCGTTCTGCAAAAAGCACCATTTGCATGCACATCTTGTGGTTTTGCAGAAAACTTCATCCGCGTCTACCAAAAGATGCATGTGCATGCTTAAAACGCGTTTTCGCACAAATGCGTGCGCGGGTGCTAAAAAGAGCAGCATCGGCATGCTTAGCACGTCGTTTGGTAGAAATCCACGTGCGCGTTCTGCAAAAAGCACCATTTGCATGCACATCTTGTGGTTTTGAAGAAAACTTCATCCGCGTCTACCAAAAGATGCATGTGCATGCTTAAAACGCGTTTTCGCACAAATCCGTGCGCGGGTGCTAAAAAGAGCAGCATCGGCATGCTTAGCACGTCGTTTGGTAGAAATCCACGTGCGCGTTCTGCCAAAAGCACCATTTGCATGCACATCTTGTGGTTTTGCAGAAAACTTCATCCGCGTCTACCAAAAGATGCATGTGCATGCTTAAAACGCGTTTTCGCACAAATCCGTGCGCGGGTGCTAAAAAGAGCAGCATCGGCATGCTTAGCACGTCGTTTGGTAGAAATCCACGTGCGCGTTCTGCAAAAAGCACCATTTGCATGCACATCTTGTGGTTTTGCAGAAAACTTCATCCGCGTCTACCAAAAGATGCATGTGCATGCTTAAAACGCGTTTTCGCACAAATCCGTGCGCGGGTGCTAAAAAGAGCGGCATCGGCATGCTAAGCACGTCGTTTGGTAGAAATCCACGTGCGCGTTCTGCAAAAAGCACCATTTGCATGCACATCTTGTGGTTTTGCAGAAAACTTCATCCGCGTCTACCAAAAGATGCATGTGCATGCTTAAAACGCGTTTTCGCACAAATGCGTGCGCGGGTGCTAAAAAGAGCAGCATCCGCATGCTTAGCACGTCGTTTGGTAGAAATCCACGTGCGCGTTCTGCCAAAAGCACCATTTGCATGCACATCTTGTGGTTTTGCAGAAAACTTCATCCGCGTCTACCAAAAGATGCATGTGCATGCTTAAAACGCGTTTTCGCACAAATCCGTGCGCGGGTGCTAAAAAGAGCAGCATCGGCAAGCTTAGCACATCGTTTGGTAGAAATCCACGTGCGCGTTCTGCAAAAAGCACCATTTGCATGCACATCTTGTGGTTTTGCAGAAAACTTCATCCGCGTCTACCAAAAGATGCATGTGCATGCTTAAAACGCGTTTTCGCACAAATGCGTGCGCGGGTGCTAAAAAGAGCAGCATCGGCATGCTTAGCACGTCGTTTGGTAGAAATCCACGTGCGCGTTCTGCAAAAAGCACCATTTGCATGCACATCTTGTGGTTTTGAAGAAAACTTCATCCGCGTCTACCAAAAGATGCATGTGCATGCTTAAAACGCGTTTTCGCACAAATCCGTGCGCGGGTGCTAAAAAGAGCAGCATCGGCATGCTTAGCACGTCGTTTGGTAGAAATCCACGTGCGCGTTCTGCCAAAAGCACCATTTGCATGCACATCTTGTGGTTTTGCAGAAAACTTCATCCGCGTCTACCAAAAGATGCATGTGCATGCTTAAAACGCGTTTTCGCACAAATCCGTGCGCGGGTGCTAAAAAGAGCAGCATCGGCATGCTTAGCACGTCGTTTGGTAGAAATCCACGTGCGCGTTCTGCAAAAAGCACCATTTGCATGCACATCTTGTGGTTTTGCAGAAAACTTCATCCGCGTCTATCAAAAGATGCATGCGCATGCTTAAAACGCGTTTTCGCACAAATGCGTGCGCGGGTGCTAAAAAGAGCAGCATCGGCATGCTTAGCACGTCGTTTGGTAGAAATCCACGAGCGCGTTCTGCAAAAAGCACCATTTGCATGCACATCTTGTGGTTTTGCAGAAAACTTCATCCGCGTCTGCCAAAAGATGCATGTGCATGCTTAAAACGCGTTTTCGCACAAATGCGTGCGCGGGTGCTAAAAAGAGCAGCATCGGCATGCTTAGCATGTCGTTTGGTAGAAATCCACGTGCGCGTTCTGCCAAAAGCACCATTTGCATGCACATCTTGTGGTTTTGCAGAAAACCTCATCCGCGTCTACCAAAAGATGCATGTGCATGCTTAAAACGCGTTTTCGCACAAATCCGTGCGCGGGTGCTAAAAAGAGCAGCATCGGCATGCTTAGCACGTCGTTTGGTAGAAATCCACGTGCGCGTTCTGCAAAAAGCACCATTTGCATGCACATCTTGTGGTTTTGCAGAAAACTTCATCCGCGTCTACCAAAAGATGCATGTGCATGCTTAAAACGCGTTTTCGCACAAATGCGTGCGCGGGTGCTAAAAAGAGCAGCATCGGCATGCTTAGCACGTCGTTTGGTAGAAATCCACGTGCGCGTTCTGCCAAAAGCACCATTTGCATGCACATCTTGTGGTTTTGCAGAAAACTTCATCCGCGTCTACCAAAAGATGCATGTGCATGCTTAAAACGCGTTTTCGCACAAATGCGTGCGCGGGTGCTAAAAAGAGCAGCATCGGCATGCTTAGCACGTCGTTTGGTAGAAATCCGCGTGCGCGTTCTGCAAAAAGCACCATTTGCATGCACATCTTGTGGTTTTGCAGAAAACTTCATCCGCGTCTACCAAAAGATGCATGTGCATGCTTAAAACGCGTTTTCGCACAAATGCGTGCGCGGGTGCTAAAAAGAGCAGCATCGGCATGCTTAGCACGTCGTTTGGTAGAAATCCACGTGCGCGTTCTGCAAAAAGCACCATTTGCATGCACATCTTGTGGTTTTGCAGAAAACTTCATCCGCGTCTACCAAAAGATGCATGTGCATGCTTAAAACGCGTTTTCGCACAAATGCGTGCGCGGGTGCTAAAAAGAGCAGCATCGGCATGCTTAGCACGTCGTTTGGTAGAAATCCACGTGCGCGTTCTGCCAAAAGCACCATTTGCATGCACATCTTGTGGTTTTGCAGAAAACTTCATCCGCGTCTACCAAAAGATGCATGTGCCTGCTTAAAACGCGTTTTCGCACAAATCCGTGCGCGGGTGCTAAAAAGAGCAGCATCGGCATGCTTAGCACGTCGTTTGGTAGAAATCCACGTGCGCGTTCTGCAAAAAGCACCATTTGCATGCACATCTTGTGGTTTTGCAGAAAACTTCATCCGCGTCTACCAAAAGATGCATGTGCATGCTTAAAACGCGTTTTCGCACAAATGCGTGCGCGGGTGCTAAAAAGAGCAGCATCGGCATGCTTAGCACGTCGTTTGGTAGAAATCCACGAGCGCGTTCTGCAAAAAGCACCATTTGCATGCACATCTTGTGGTTTTGCAGAAAACTTCATCCGCGTCTACCAAAAGATGCATGTGCATGCTTAAAACGCGTTTTCGCACAAATGCGTGCGCGGGTGCTAAAAAGAGCAGCATCGGCATGCTTAGCACGTCGTTTGGTAGAAATCCACGTGCGCGTTCTGCAAAAAGCACCATTTGCATGCACATCTTGTGGTTTTGCAGAAACCTTCATCCGCGTCTACCAAAAGATGCATGTGCATGCTTAAAACGCGTTTTCGCACAAATGCGTGCGCGGGTGCTAAAAATAGCAGCATCGGCATGCTTAGCACGTCGTTTGGTAGAAATCCACGTGCGCGTTCTGCAAAAAGCACCATTTGCATGCACATCTTGTGGTTTTGCAGAAAACTTCATCCGCGTCTACCAAAAGATGCATGTGCATGCTTAAAACGCGTTTTCGCACAAATGCGTGCGCGGGTGCTAAAAAGAGCAGCATCGGCATGCTTAGCACGTCGTTTGGTAGAAATCCACGTGCGCGTTCTGCCAAAAGCACCATTTGCATGCACATCTTGTGGTTTTGCAGAAAACTTCTTCCGCGTCTACCAAAAGATGCATGTGCATGCTTAAAACGCGTTTTCGCACAAATGCGTGCGCGGGTGCTAAAAAGAGCAGCATCGGCATGCTTAGCACGTCGTTTGGTAGAAATCCACGTGCGCGTTCTGCCAAAAGCACCATTTGCATGCACATCTTGTGGTTTTGCAGAAAACTTCATCCGCGTCTACCAAAAGATGCATGTGCCTGCTTAAAACGCGTTTTCGCACAAATCCGTGCGCGGGTGCTAAAAAGAGCAGCATCGGCATGCTTAGCACGTCGTTTGGTAGAAATCCACGTGCGCGTTCTGCAAAAAGCACCATTTGCATGCACATCTTGTGGTTTTGCAGAAAACTTCATCCGCGTCTACCAAAAGATGCATGTGCATGCTTAAAACGCGTTTTCGCACAAATGCGTGCGCGGGTGCTAAAAAGAGCAGCATCGGCATGCTTAGCACGTCGTTTGGTAGAAATCCACGAGCGCGTTCTGCAAAAAGCACCATTTGCATGCACATCTTGTGGTTTTGCAGAAAACTTCATCCGCGTCTACCAAAAGATGCATGTGCATGCTTAAAACGCGTTTTCGCACAAATGCGTGCGCGGGTGCTAAAAAGAGCAGCATCGGCATGCTTAGCACGTCGTTTGGTAGAAATCCACGTGCGCGTTCTGCAAAAACCACCATTTGCATGCACATCTTGTGGTTTTGCAGAAACCTTCATCCGCGTCTACCAAAAGATGCATGTGCATGCTTAAAACGCGTTTTCGCACAAATGCGTGCGCGGGTGCTAAAAATAGCAGCATCGGCATGCTTAGCACGTCGTTTGGTAGAAATCCACGTGCGCGTTCTGCAAAAAGCACCATTTGCATGCACATCTTGTGGTTTTGCAGAAAACTTCATCCGCGTCTACCAAAAGATGCATGTGCATGCTTAAAACGCGTTTTCGCACAAATGCGTGCGCGGGTGCTAAAAAGAGCAGCATCGGCATGCTTAGCACGTCGTTTGGTAGAAATCCACGTGCGCGTTCTGCCAAAAGCAGCATTTGCATGCACATCTTGTGGTTTTGCAGAAAACTTCTTCCGCGTCTACCAAAAGATGCATGTGCATGCTTAAAACGCGTTTTCGCACAAATGCGTGCGCGGGTGCTAAAAAGAGCAGCATCGGCATGCTTAGCACGTCGTTTGGTAGAAATCCACGTGCGCGTTCTGCCAAAAGCACCATTTGCATGCACATCTTGTGGTTTTGCAGAAAACTTCATCCGCGTCTACCAAAAGATGCATGTGCCTGCTTAAAACGCGTTTTCGCACAAATCCGTGCGCGGGTGCTAAAAAGAGCAGCATCGGCATGCTTAGCACGTCGTTTGGTAGAAATCCACGTGCGCGTTCTGCAAAAAGCACCATTTGCATGCACATCTTGTGGTTTTGCAGAAAACTTCATCCGCGTCTACCAAAAGATGCATGTGCATGCTTAAAACGCGTTTTCGCACAAATGCGTGCGCGGGTGCTAAAAAGAGCAGCATCGGCATGCTTAGCACGTCGTTTGGTAGAAATCCACGAGCGCGTTCTGCAAAAAGCACCATTTGCATGCACATCTTGTGGTTTTGCAGAAAACTTCATCCGCGTCTACCAAAAGATGCATGTGCATGCTTAAAACGCGTTTTCGCACAAATGCGTGCGCGGGTGCTAAAAAGAGCAGCATCGGCATGCTTAGCACGTCGTTTGGTAGAAATCCACGTGCGCGTTCTGCAAAAACCACCATTTGCATGCACATCTTGTGGTTTTGCAGAAACCTTCATCCGCGTCTACCAAAAGATGCATGTGCATGCTTAAAACGCGTTTTCGCACAAATGCGTGCGCGGGTGCTAAAAATAGCAGCATCGGCATGCTTAGCACGTCGTTTGGTAGAAATCCACGTGCGCGTTCTGCAAAAAGCACCATTTGCATGCACATCTTGTGGTTTTGCAGAAAACTTCATCCGCGTCTACCAAAAGATGCATGTGCATGCTTAAAACGCGTTTTCGCACAAATGCGTGCGCGGGTGCTAAAAAGAGCAGCATCGGCATGCTTAGCACGTCGTTGGGTAGAAATCCACGTGCGCGTTCTGCCAAAAGCACCATTTGCATGCACATCTTGTGGTTTTGCAGAAAACTTCTTCCGCGTCTACCAAAAGATGCATGTGCATGCTTAAAACGCGTTTTCGCACAAATCCGTGCGCGGGTGCTAAAAAGAGCAGCATCGGCAAGCTTAGCACGTCGTTTGGTAGAAATCCACGTGCGCGTCCTGCAAAAAGCACCATTTGCATGCACATCTTGTGGTTTTGCAGAAAACTTCATCCGCGTCTACCAAAAGATGCATGTGCATGCTTAAAACGCGTTTTCGCACAAATGCGTGCGCGGGTGCTAAAAAGAGCAGCATCGGCATGCTTAGCACGTCGTTTGGTAGAAATCCACGTGCGCGTTCTGCAAAAAGCACCATTTGCATGCACATCTTGTGGTTTTGCAGAAAACTTCATCCGCGTCTACCAAAAGATGCATGTGCATGCTTAAAACGCGTTTTCGCACAAATGCGTGCGCGGGTGCTAAAAAGAGCAGCATCGGCATGCTTAGCACGTCGTTTGGTAGAAATCCACGTGCGCGTTCTGCCAAAAGCACCATTTGCATGCACATCTTGTGGTTTTGCAGAAAACTTCATCCGCGTCTACCAAAAGATGCATGTGCCTGCTTAAAACGCGTTTTCGCACAAATCCGTGCGCGGGTGCTAAAAAGAGCAGCATCGGCATGCTTAGCACGTCGTTTGGTAGAAATCCACGTGCGCGTTCTGCAAAAAGCACCATTTGCATGCACATCTTGTGGTTTTGCAGAAAACTTCATCCGCGTCTACCAAAAGATGCATGTGCATGCTTAAAACGCGTTTTCGCACAAATGCGTGCGCGGGTGCTAAAAAGAGCAGCATCGGCATGCTTAGCACGTCGTTTGGTAGAAATCCACGAGCGCGTTCTGCAAAAAGCACCATTTGCATGCACATCTTGTGGTTTTGCAGAAAACTTCATCCGCGTCTACCAAAAGATGCATGTGCATGCTTAAAACGCGTTTTCGCACAAATGCGTGCGCGGGTGCTAAAAAGAGCAGCATCGGCATGCTTAGCACGTCGTTTGGTAGAAATCCACGTGCGCGTTCTGCAAAAAGCACCATTTGCATGCACATCTTGTGGTTTTGCAGAAACCTTCATCCGCGTCTACCAAAAGATGCATGTGCATGCTTAAAACGCGTTTTCGCACAAATGCGTGCGCGGGTGCTAAAAATAGCAGCATCGGCATGCTTAGCACGTCGTTTGGTAGAAATCCACGTGCGCGTTCTGCAAAAAGCACCATTTGCATGCACATCTTGTGGTTTTGCAGAAAACTTCATCCGCGTCTACCAAAAGATGCATGTGCATGCTTAAAACGCGTTTTCGCACAAATGCGTGCGCGGGTGCTAAAAAGAGCAGCATCGGCATGCTTAGCACGTCGTTTGGTAGAAATCCACGTGCGCGTTCTGCCAAAAGCACCATTTGCATGCACATCTTGTGGTTTTGCAGAAAACTTCTTCCGCGTCTACCAAAAGATGCATGTGCATGCTTAAAACGCGTTTTCACACAAATGCGTGCGCGGGTGCTAAAAAGAGCAGCATCGGCATGCTTAGCACGTCGTTTGGTAGAAATCCACGTGCGCGTTCTGCCAAAAGCACCATTTGCATGCACATCTTGTGGTTTTGCAGAAAACTTCATCCGCGTCTACCAAAAGATGCATGTGCCTGCTTAAAACGCGTTTTCGCACAAATCCGTGCGCGGGTGCTAAAAAGAGCAGCATCGGCATGCTTAGCACGTCGTTTGGTAGAAATCCACGTGCGCGTTCTGCAAAAAGCACCATTTGCATGCACATCTTGTGGTTTTGCAGAAAACTTCATCCGCGTCTACCAAAAGATGCATGTGCATGCTTAAAACGCGTTTTCGCACAAATGCGTGCGCGGGTGCTAAAAAGAGCAGCATCGGCATGCTTAGCACGTCGTTTGGTAGAAATCCACGAGCGCGTTCTGCAAAAAGCACCATTTGCATGCACATCTTGTGGTTTTGCAGAAAACTTCATCCGCGTCTACCAAAAGATGCATGTGCATGCTTAAAACGCGTTTTCGCACAAATGCGTGCGCGGGTGCTAAAAAGAGCAGCATCGGCATGCTTAGCACGTCGTTTGGTAGAAATCCACGTGCGCGTTCTGCAAAAACCACCATTTGCATGCACATCTTGTGGTTTTGCAGAAACCTTCATCCGCGTCTACCAAAAGATGCATGTGCATGCTTAAAACGCGTTTTCGCACAAATGCGTGCGCGGGTGCTAAAAATAGCAGCATCGGCATGCTTAGCACGTCGTTTGGTAGAAATCCACGTGCGCGTTCTGCAAAAAGCACCATTTGCATGCACATCTTGTGGTTTTGCAGAAAACTTCATCCGCGTCTACCAAAAGATGCATGTGCATGCTTAAAACGCGTTTTCGCACAAATGCGTGCGCGGGTGCTAAAAAGAGCAGCATCGGCATGCTTAGCACGTCGTTTGGTAGAAATCCACGAGCGCGTTCTGCAAAAAGCACCATTTGCATGCACATCTTGTGGTTTTGCAGAAAACTTCATCCGCGTCTACCAAAAGATGCATGTGCATGCTTAAAACGCGTTTTCGCACAAATGCGTGCGCGGGTGCTAAAAAGAGCAGCATCGGCATGCTTAGCACGTCGTTTGGTAGAAATCTACGTGCGCGTTCTGCCAAAAGCACCATTTGCATGCACATCTTGTGGTTTTGCAGAAAACTTCATCCGCGTCTACCAAAAGATGCATGTGCATGCTTAAAACGCGTTTTCGCACAAATCCGTGCGCGGGTGCTAAAAAGAGCAGCATCGGCATGCTTAGCACGTCGTTTGGTAGAAATCTACGTGCGCGTTCTGCCAAAAGCACCATTTGCATGCACATCTTGTGGTTTTGCAGAAAACTTCATCCGCGTCTACCAAAAGATGCATGTGCATGCTTAAAACGCGTTTTCGCACAAATCCGTGCGCGGGTGCTAAAAAGAGCGGCATCGGCATGCTAAGCACGTCGTTTGGTAGAAATCCACGTGCGCGTTCTGCAAAAAGCACCATTTGCATGCACATCTTGTGGTTTTGCAGAAAACTTCATCCGCGTCTACCAAAAGATGCATGTGCATGCTTAAAACGCGTTTTCGCACAAATGCGTGCGCGGGTGCTAAAAAGAGCAGCATCCGCATGCTTAGCACGTCGTTTGGTAGAAATCCACGTGCGCGTTCTGCCAAAAGCACCATTTGCATGCACATCTTGTGGTTTTGCAGAAAACTTCATCCGCGTCTACCAAAAGATGCATGTGCATGCTTAAAACGCGTTTTCGCACAAATCCGTGCGCGGGTGCTAAAAAGAGCAGCATCGGCAAGCTTAGCACATCGTTTGGTAGAAATCCACGTGCGCGTTCTGCAAAAAGCACCATTTGCATGCACATCTTGTGGTTTTGCAGAAAACTTCATCCGCGTCTACCAAAAGATGCATGTGCATGCTTAAAACGCGTTTTCGCACAAATGCGTGCGCGGGTGCTAAAAAGAGCAGCATCGGCATGCTTAGCACGTCGTTTGGTAGAAATCCACGTGCGCGTTCTGCAAAAAGCACCATTTGCATGCACATCTTGTGGTTTTGAAGAAAACTTCATCCGCGTCTACCAAAAGATGCATGTGCATGCTTAAAACGCGTTTTCGCACAAATCCGTGCGCGGGTGCTAAAAAGAGCAGCATCGGCAAGCTTAGCACATCGTTTGGTAGAAATCCACGTGCGCGTTCTGCAAAAAGCACCATTTGCATGCACATCTTGTGGTTTTGCAGAAAACTTCATCCGCGTCTACCAAAAGATGCATGTGCATGCTTAAAACGCGTTTTCGCACAAATGCGTGCGCGGGTGCTAAAAAGAGCAGCATCGGCATGCTTAGCACGTCGTTTGGTAGAAATCCACGTGCGCGTTCTGCAAAAAGCATCATTTGCATGCACATCTTGTGGTTTTGAAGAAAACTTCATCCGCGTCTACCAAAAGATGCATGTGCATGCTTAAAACGCGTTTTCGCACAAATCCGTGCGCGGGTGCTAAAAAGAGCAGCATCGGCATGCTTAGCACGTCGTTTGGTAGAAATCCACGTGCGCGTTCTGCCAAAAGCACCATTTGCATGCACATCTTGTGGTTTTGCAGAAAACTTCATCCGCGTCTACCAAAAGATGCATGTGCATGCTTAAAACGCGTTTTCGCACAAATCCGTGCGCGGGTGCTAAAAAGAGCAGCATCGGCATGCTTAGCACGTCGTTTGGTAGAAATCCACGTGCGCGTTCTGCAAAAAGCACCATTTGCATGCACATCTTGTGGTTTTGCAGAAAACTTCATCCGCGTCTATCAAAAGATGCATGCGCATGCTTAAAACGCGTTTTCGCACAAATGCGTGCGCGGGTGCTAAAAAGAGCAGCATCGGCATGCTTAGCACGTCGTTTGGTAGAAATCCACGAGCGCGTTCTGCAAAAAGCACCATTTGCATGCACATCTTGTGGTTTTGCAGAAAACTTCATCCGCGTCTGCCAAAAGATGCATGTGCATGCTTAAAACGCGTTTTCGCACAAATGCGTGCGCGGGTGCTAAAAAGAGCAGCATCGGCATGCTTAGCATGTCGTTTGGTAGAAATCCACGTGCGCGTTCTGCCAAAAGCACCATTTGCATGCACATCTTGTGGTTTTGCAGAAAACCTCATCCGCGTCTACCAAAAGATGCATGTGCATGCTTAAAACGCGTTTTCGCACAAATCCGTGCGCGGGTGCTAAAAAGAGCAGCATCGGCATGCTTAGCACGTCGTTTGGTAGAAATCCACGTGCGCGTTCTGCAAAAAGCACCATTTGCATGCACATCTTGTGGTTTTGCAGAAAACTTCATCCGCGTCTACCAAAAGATGCATGTGCATGCTTAAAACGCGTTTTCGCACAAATGCGTGCGCGGGTGCTAAAAAGAGCAGCATCGGCATGCTTAGCACGTCGTTTGGTAGAAATCCACGTGCGCGTTCTGCCAAAAGCACCATTTGCATGCACATCTTGTGGTTTTGCAGAAAACTTCATCCGCGTCTACCAAAAGATGCATGTGCATGCTTAAAACGCGTTTTCGCACAAATGCGTGCGCGGGTGCTAAAAAGAGCAGCATCGGCATGCTTAGCACGTCGTTTGGTAGAAATCCGCGTGCGCGTTCTGCAAAAAGCACCATTTGCATGCACATCTTGTGGTTTTGCAGAAAACTTCATCCGCGTCTACCAAAAGATGCATGTGCATGCTTAAAACGCGTTTTCGCACAAATGCGTGCGCGGGTGCTAAAAAGAGCAGCATCGGCATGCTTAGCACGTCGTTTGGTAGAAATCCACGTGCGCGTTCTGCAAAAAGCACCATTTGCATGCACATCTTGTGGTTTTGCAGAAAACTTCATCCGCGTCTACCAAAAGATGCATGTGCATGCTTAAAACGCGTTTTCGCACAAATGCGTGCGCGGGTGCTAAAAAGAGCAGCATCGGCATGCTTAGCACGTCGTTTGGTAGAAATCCACGTGCGCGTTCTGCCAAAAGCACCATTTGCATGCACATCTTGTGGTTTTGCAGAAAACTTCATCCGCGTCTACCAAAAGATGCATGTGCCTGCTTAAAACGCGTTTTCGCACAAATCCGGGCGCGGGTGCTAAAAAGAGCAGCATCGGCATGCTTAGCACGTCGTTTGGTAGAAATCCACGTGCGCGTTCTGCAAAAAGCACCATTTGCATGCACATCTTGTGGTTTTGCAGAAAACTTCATCCGCGTCTACCAAAAGATGCATGTGCATGCTTAAAACGCGTTTTCGCACAAATGCGGGCGCGGGTGCTAAAAATAGCAGCATCGGCATGCTTAGCACGTCGTTTGGTAGAAATCCACGTGCGCGTTCTGCAAAAAGCACCATTTGCATGCACATCTTGTGGTTTTGCAGAAAACTTCATCCGCGTCTACCAAAAGATGCATGTGCATGCTTAAAACGCGTTTTCGCACAAATCCGTGCGCGGGTGCTAAAAAGAGCAGCATCGGCAAGCTTAGCACATCGTTTGGTAGAAATCCACGTGCGCGTTCTGCAAAAAGCACCATTTGCATGCACATCTTGTGGTTTTGCAGAAAACTTCATCCGCGTCTACCAAAAGATGCATGTGCATGCTTAAAACGCGTTTTCGCACAAATGCGTGCGCGGGTGCTAAAAAGAGCAGCATCGGCATGCTTAGCACGTCGTTTGGTAGAAATCCACGTGCGCGTTCTGCAAAAAGCACCATTTGCATGCACATCTTGTGGTTTTGAAGAAAACTTCATCCGCGTCTACCAAAAGATGCATGTGCATGCTTAAAACGCGTTTTCGCACAAATCCGTGCGCGGGTGCTAAAAAGAGCAGCATCGGCATGCTTAGCACGTCGTTTGGTAGAAATCCACGTGCGCGTTCTGCCAAAAGCACCATTTGCATGCACATCTTGTGGTTTTGCAGAAAACTTCATCCGCGTCTACCAAAAGATGCATGTGCATGCTTAAAACGCGTTTTCGCACAAATCCGTGCGCGGGTGCTAAAAAGAGCAGCATCGGCATGCTTAGCACGTCGTTTGGTAGAAATCCACGTGCGCGTTCTGCAAAAAGCACCATTTGCATGCACATCTTGTGGTTTTGCAGAAAACTTCATCCGCGTCTATCAAAAGATGCATGCGCATGCTTAAAACGCGTTTTCGCACAAATGCGTGCGCGGGTGCTAAAAAGAGCAGCATCGGCATGCTTAGCACGTCGTTTGGTAGAAATCCACGAGCGCGTTCTGCAAAAAGCACCATTTGCATGCACATCTTGTGGTTTTGCAGAAAACTTCATCCGCGTCTGCCAAAAGATGCATGTGCATGCTTAAAACGCGTTTTCGCACAAATGCGTGCGCGGGTGCTAAAAAGAGCAGCATCGGCATGCTTAGCATGTCGTTTGGTAGAAATCCACGTGCGCGTTCTGCCAAAAGCACCATTTGCATGCACATCTTGTGGTTTTGCAGAAAACCTCATCCGCGTCTACCAAAAGATGCATGTGCATGCTTAAAACGCGTTTTCGCACAAATCCGTGCGCGGGTGCTAAAAAGAGCAGCATCGGCATGCTTAGCACGTCGTTTGGTAGAAATCCACGTGCGCGTTCTGCAAAAAGCACCATTTGCATGCACATCTTGTGGTTTTGCAGAAAACTTCATCCGCGTCTACCAAAAGATGCATGTGCATGCTTAAAACGCGTTTTCGCACAAATGCGTGCGCGGGTGCTAAAAAGAGCAGCATCGGCATGCTTAGCACGTCGTTTGGTAGAAATCCACGTGCGCGTTCTGCCAAAAGCACCATTTGCATGCACATCTTGTGGTTTTGCAGAAAACTTCATCCGCGTCTACCAAAAGATGCATGTGCATGCTTAAAACGCGTTTTCGCACAAATGCGTGCGCGGGTGCTAAAAAGAGCAGCATCGGCATGCTTAGCACGTCGTTTGGTAGAAATCCGCGTGCGCGTTCTGCAAAAAGCACCATTTGCATGCACATCTTGTGGTTTTGCAGAAAACTTCATCCGCGTCTACCAAAAGATGCATGTGCATGCTTAAAACGCGTTTTCGCACAAATGCGTGCGCGGGTGCTAAAAAGAGCAGCATCGGCATGCTTAGCACGTCGTTTGGTAGAAATCCACGTGCGCGTTCTGCAAAAAGCACCATTTGCATGCACATCTTGTGGTTTTGCAGAAAACTTCATCCGCGTCTACCAAAAGATGCATGTGCATGCTTAAAACGCGTTTTCGCACAAATGCGTGCGCGGGTGCTAAAAAGAGCAGCATCGGCATGCTTAGCACGTCGTTTGGTAGAAATCCACGTGCGCGTTCTGCCAAAAGCACCATTTGCATGCACATCTTGTGGTTTTGCAGAAAACTTCATCCGCGTCTACCAAAAGATGCATGTGCCTGCTTAAAACGCGTTTTCGCACAAATCCGTGCGCGGGTGCTAAAAAGAGCAGCATCGGCATGCTTAGCACGTCGTTTGGTAGAAATCCACGTGCGCGTTCTGCAAAAAGCACCATTTGCATGCACATCTTGTGGTTTTGCAGAAAACTTCATCCGCGTCTACCAAAAGATGCATGTGCATGCTTAAAACGCGTT
Organism: Dermacentor andersoni; assembly: GCF_023375885.2. Classification (NCBI taxonomy): domain Eukaryota; kingdom Metazoa; phylum Arthropoda; class Arachnida; order Ixodida; family Ixodidae; genus Dermacentor; species Dermacentor andersoni. The sequence continues at coordinate 168,408 of NW_027314820.1, forward strand.
TTCGCACAAATGCGTGCGCGGGTGCTAAAAAGAGCAGCATCGGCATGCTTAGCACGTCGTTTGGTAGAAATCCACGAGCGCGTTCTGCAAAAAGCACCATTTGCATGCACATCTTGTGGTTTTGCAGAAAACTTCATCCGCGTCTACCAAAAGATGCATGTGCATGCTTAAAACGCGTTTTCGCACAAATGCGTGCGCGGGTGCTAAAAAGAGCAGCATCGGCATGCTTAGCACGTCGTTTGGTAGAAATCCACGTGCGCGTTCTGCAAAAAGCACCATTTGCATGCACATCTTGTGGTTTTGCAGAAACCTTCATCCGCGTCTACCAAAAGATGCATGTGCATGCTTAAAACGCGTTTTCGCACAAATGCGTGCGCGGGTGCTAAAAATAGCAGCATCGGCATGCTTAGCACGTCGTTTGGTAGAAATCCACGTGCGCGTTCTGCAAAAAGCACCATTTGCATGCACATCTTGTGGTTTTGCAGAAAACTTCATCCGCGTCTACCAAAAGATGCATGTGCATGCTTAAAACGCGTTTTCGCACAAATGCGTGCGCGGGTGCTAAAAAGAGCAGCATCGGCATGCTTAGCACGTCGTTTGGTAGAAATCCACGTGCGCGTTCTGCCAAAAGCACCATTTGCATGCACATCTTGTGGTTTTGCAGAAAACTTCTTCCGCGTCTACCAAAAGATGCATGTGCATGCTTAAAACGCGTTTTCACACAAATGCGTGCGCGGGTGCTAAAAAGAGCAGCATCGGCATGCTTAGCACGTCGTTTGGTAGAAATCCACGTGCGCGTTCTGCCAAAAGCACCATTTGCATGCACATCTTGTGGTTTTGCAGAAAACTTCATCCGCGTCTACCAAAAGATGCATGTGCCTGCTTAAAACGCGTTTTCGCACAAATCCGTGCGCGGGGTGCTAAAAAGAGCAGCATCGGCATGCTTAGCACGTCGTTTGGTAGAAATCCACGTGCGCGTTCTGCAAAAAGCACCATTTGCATGCACATCTTGTGGTTTTGCAGAAAACTTCATCCGCGTCTACCAAAAGATGCATGTGCATGCTTAAAACGCGTTTTCGCACAAATGCGTGCGCGGGTGCTAAAAAGAGCAGCATCGGCATGCTTAGCACGTCGTTTGGTAGAAATCCACGAGCGCGTTCTGCAAAAAGCACCATTTGCATGCACATCTTGTGGTTTTGCAGAAAACTTCATCCGCGTCTACCAAAAGATGCATGTGCATGCTTAAAACGCGTTTTCGCTCAAATGCGTGCGCGGGTGCTAAAAAGAGCAGCATCGGCATGCTTAGCACGTCGTTTGGTAGAAATCCACGTGCGCGTTCTGCAAAAACCACCATTTGCATGCACATCTTGTGGTTTTGCAGAAACCTTCATCCGCGTCTACCAAAAGATGCATGTGCATGCTTAAAACGCGTTTTCGCACAAATGCGTGCGCGGGTGCTAAAAATAGCAGCATCGGCATGCTTAGCACGTCGTTTGGTAGAAATCCACGTGCGCGTTCTGCAAAAAGCACCATTTGCATGCACATCTTGTGGTTTTGCAGAAAACTTCATCCGCGTCTACCAAAAGATGCATGTGCATGCTTAAAACGCGTTTTCGCACAAATGCGTGCGCGGGTGCTAAAAAGAGCAGCATCGGCATGCTTAGCACGTCGTTTGGTAGAAATCCACGAGCGCGTTCTGCAAAAAGCACCATTTGCATGCACATCTTGTGGTTTTGCAGAAAACTTCATCCGCGTCTACCAAAAGATGCATGTGCATGCTTAAAACGCGTTTTCGCACAAATGCGGGCGCGGGTGCTAAAAATAGCAGCATCGGCATGCTTAGCACGTCGTTTGGTAGAAATCCACGTGCGCGTTCTGCAAAAAGCACCATTTGCATGCACATCTTGTGGTTTTGCAGAAAACTTCATCCGCGTCTACCAAAAGATGCATGTGCATGCTTAAAACGCGTTTTCGCACAAATGCGTGCGCGGGTGCTAAAAATAGCAGCATCGGCATGCTTAGCACGTCGTTTGGTAGAAATCCACGTGCGCGTTCTGCAAAAAGCACCATTTGCATGCACATCTTGTGGTTTTGCAGAAAACTTCATCCGCGTCTACCAAAAGATGCATGTGCATGCTTAAAACGCGTTTTCGCACAAATGCGTGCGCGGGTGCTAAAAAGAGCAGCATCGGCATGCTTAGCACGTCGTTTGGTAGAAATCCACGTGCGCGTTCTGCCAAAAGCACCATTTGCATGCACATCTTGTGGTTTTGCAGAAAACTTCTTCCGCGTCTACCAAAAGATGCATGTGCATGCTTAAAACGCGTTTTCACACAAATGCGTGCGCGGGTGCTAAAAAGAGCAGCATCGGCATGCTTAGCACGTCGTTTGGTAGAAATCCACGTGCGCGTTCTGCCAAAAGCACCATTTGCATGCACATCTTGTGGTTTTGCAGAAAACTTCATCCGCGTCTACCAAAAGATGCATGTGCCTGCTTAAAACGCGTTTTCGCACAAATCCGTGCGCGGGTGCTAAAAAGAGCAGCATCGGCATGCTTAGCACGTCGTTTGGTAGAAATCCACGTGCGCGTTCTGCAAAAAGCACCATTTGCATGCACATCTTGTGGTTTTGCAGAAAACTTCATCCGCGTCTACCAAAAGATGCATGTGCATGCTTAAAACGCGTTTTCGCACAAATGCGTGCGCGGGTGCTAAAAAGAGCAGCATCGGCATGCTTAGCACGTCGTTTGGTAGAAATCCACGAGCGCGTTCTGCAAAAAGCACCATTTGCATGCACATCTTGTGGTTTTGCAGAAAACTTCATCCGCGTCTACCAAAAGATGCATGTGCATGCTTAAAACGCGTTTTCGCACAAATGCGTGCGCGGGTGCTAAAAAGAGCAGCATCGGCATGCTTAGCACGTCGTTTGGTAGAAATCCACGTGCGCGTTCTGCAAAAACCACCATTTGCATGCACATCTTGTGGTTTTGCAGAAACCTTCATCCGCGTCTACCAAAAGATGCATGTGCATGCTTAAAACGCGTTTTCGCACAAATGCGTGCGCGGGTGCTAAAAATAGCAGCATCGGCATGCTTAGCACGTCGTTTGGTAGAAATCCACGTGCGCGTTCTGCAAAAAGCACCATTTGCATGCACATCTTGTGGTTTTGCAGAAAACTTCATCCGCGTCTACCAAAAGATGCATGTGCATGCTTAAAACGCGTTTTCGCACAAATGCGTGCGCGGGTGCTAAAAAGAGCAGCATCGGCATGCTTAGCACGTCGTTTGGTAGAAATCCACGAGCGCGTTCTGCAAAAAGCACCATTTGCATGCACATCTTGTGGTTTTGCAGAAAACTTCATCCGCGTCTACCAAAAGATGCATGTGCATGCTTAAAACGCGTTTTCGCACAAATGCGGGCGCGGGTGCTAAAAATAGCAGCATCGGCATGCTTAGCACGTCGTTTGGTAGAAATCCACGTGCGCGTTCTGCAAAAAGCACCATTTGCATGCACATCTTGTGGTTTTGCAGAAAACTTCATCCGCGTCTACCAAAAGATGCATGTGCATGCTTAAAACGCGTTTTCGCACAAATGCGTGCGCGGGTCCAAAAAAGAGCAGCATCGGCATGCTTAGCACGTCGTTTGGTAGAAATCTACGTGCGCGTTCTGCCAAAAGCACCATTTGCATGCACATCTTGTGGTTTTGCAGAAAACTTCATCCGCGTCTACCAAAAGATGCATGTGCATGCTTAAAACGCGTTTTCGCACAAATCCGTGCGCGGGTGCTAAAAAGAGCAGCATCGGCATGCTTAGCACGTCGTTTGGTAGAAATCTACGTGCGCGTTCTGCCAAAAGCACCATTTGCATGCACATCTTGTGGTTTTGCAGAAAACTTCATCCGCGTCTACCAAAAGATGCATGTGCATGCTTAAAACGCGTTTTCGCACAAATCCGTGCGCGGGTGCTAAAAAGAGCGGCATCGGCATGCTAAGCACGTCGTTTGGTAGAAATCCACGTGCGCGTTCTGCAAAAAGCACCATTTGCATGCACATCTTGTGGTTTTGCAGAAAACTTCATCCGCGTCTACCAAAAGATGCATGTGCATGCTTAAAACGCGTTTTCGCACAAATGCGTGCGCGGGTGCTAAAAAGAGCAGCATCCGCATGCTTAGCACGTCGTTTGGTAGAAATCCACGTGCGCGTTCTGCCAAAAGCACCATTTGCATGCACATCTTGTGGTTTTGCAGAAAACTTCATCCGCGTCTACCAAAAGATGCATGTGCATGCTTAAAACGCGTTTTCGCACAAATCCGTGCGCGGGTGCTAAAAAGAGCAGCATCGGCAAGCTTAGCACATCGTTTGGTAGAAATCCACGTGCGCGTTCTGCAAAAAGCACCATTTGCATGCACATCTTGTGGTTTTGCAGAAAACTTCATCCGCGTCTACCAAAAGATGCATGTGCATGCTTAAAACGCGTTTTCGCACAAATGCGTGCGCGGGTGCTAAAAAGAGCAGCATCGGCATGCTTAGCACGTCGTTTGGTAGAAATCCACGTGCGCGTTCTGCAAAAAGCACCATTTGCATGCACATCTTGTGGTTTTGAAGAAAACTTCATCCGCGTCTACCAAAAGATGCAATGTGCATGCTTAAAACGCGTTTTCGCACAAATCGTGCGCGGGTGCTAAAAAGAGCAGCATCGGCAAGCTTAGCACATCGTTTGGTAGAAATCCACGTGCGCGTTCTGCAAAAAAGCACCATTTGCATGCACATCTTGTGGTTTTGCAGAAACTTCATCCGCGTCTACCAAAAGATGCATGTGCATGCTTAAAACGCGTTTTCGCACAAATGCGTGCGCGGGTGCTAAAAAGAGCAGCATCGGCATGCTTAGCACGTCGTTTGGTAGAAATCCACGTGCGCGTTCTGCAAAAAGCATCATTTGCATGCACATCTTGTGGTTTTGAAGAAAACTTCATCCGCGTCTACCAAAAGATGCATGTGCATGCTTAAAACGCGTTTTCGCACAAATCCGTGCGCGGGTGCTAAAAAGAGCAGCATCGGCATGCTTAGCACGTCGTTTGGTAGAAATCCACGTGCGCGTTCTGCCAAAAGCACCATTTGCATGCACATCTTGTGGTTTTGCAGAAAACTTCATCCGCGTCTACCAAAAGATGCATGTGCATGCTTAAAACGCGTTTTCGCACAAATCCGTGCGCGGGTGCTAAAAAGAGCAGCATCGGCATGCTTAGCACCGTCGTTTGGTAGAAATCCACGTGCGCGTTCTGCAAAAAGCACCATTTGCATGCACATCTTGTGGTTTTGCAGAAAACTTCATCCGCGTCTATCAAAAGATGCATGCGCATGCTTAAAACGCGTTTTCGCACAAATGCGTGCGCGGGTGCTAAAAAGAGCAGCATCGGCATGCTTAGCACGTCGTTTGGTAGAAATCCACGAGCGCGTTCTGCAAAAAGCACCATTTGCATGCACATCTTGTGGTTTTGCAGAAAACTTCATCCGCGTCTGCCAAAAGATGCATGTGCATGCTTAAACGCGTTTTCGCACAAATGCGTGCGCGGGTGCTAAAAAGAGCAGCAATCGGCATGCTTAGCATGTCGTTTGGTAGAAATCCACGTGCGCGTTCTGCCAAAAGCACCATTTGCATGCACATCTTGTGGTTTTGCAGAAAACCTCATCCGCGTCTACCAAAAGATGCATGTGCATGCTTAAAACGCGTTTTCGCACAAATCCGTGCGCGGGTGCTAAAAAGAGCAGCATCGGCATGCTTAGCACGTCGTTTGGTAGAAATCCACGTGCGCGTTCTGCAAAAAGCACCATTTGCATGCACATCTTGTGGTTTTGCAGAAAACTTCATCCGCGTCTACCAAAAGATGCATGTGCATGCTTAAAACGCGTTTTCGCACAAATGCGTGCGCGGGTGCTAAAAAGAGCAGCATCGGCATGCTTAGCACGTCGTTTGGTAGAAATCCACGTGCGCGTTCTGCCAAAAGCACCATTTGCATGCACATCTTGTGGTTTTGCAGAAAACTTCATCCGCGTCTACCAAAAGATGCATGTGCATGCTTAAAACGCGTTTTCGCACAAATGCGTGCGCGGGTGCTAAAAAGAGCAGCATCGGCATGCTTAGCACGTCGTTTGGTAGAAATCCGCGTGCGCGTTCTGCAAAAAGCACCATTTGCATGCACATCTTGTGGTTTTGCAGAAAACTTCATCCGCGTCTACAAAAGATGCATGTGCATGCTTAAAAACGCGTTTTCGCACAAATGCGTGCGCGGGTGCTAAAAAGAGCAGCATCGGCATGCTTAGCACGTCGTTTGGTAGAAATCCACGTGCGCGTTCTGCAAAAAGCACCATTTGCATGCACATCTTGTGGTTTTGCAGAAAACTTCATCCGCGTCTACCAAAAGATGCATGTGCATGCTTAAACGCGTTTTCGCACAAATGCGTGCGCGGGTGCTAAAAAGAGCAGCATCGGCATGCTTAGCACGTCGTTTGGTAGAAATCCACGTGCGCGTTCTGCCAAAAGCACCATTTGCATGCACATCTTGTGGTTTTGCAGAAAACTTCATCCGCGTCTACCAAAAGATGCATGTGCCTGCTTAAAACGCGTTTTCGCACAAATCCGTGCGCGGGTGCTAAAAAGAGCAGCATCGGCATGCTTAGCACGTCGTTTGGTAGAAATCCACGTGCGCGTTCTGCAAAAAGCACCATTTGCATGCACATCTTGTGGTTTTGCAGAAAACTTCATCCGCGTCTACCAAAAGATGCATGTGCATGCTTAAAACGCGTTTTCGCACAAATGCGTGCGCGGGTGCTAAAAAGAGCAGCATCGGCATGCTTAGCACGTCGTTTGGTAGAAATCCACGAGCGCGTTCTGCAAAAAGCACCATTTGCATGCACATCTTGTGGTTTTGCAGAAAACTTCATCCGCGTCTACCAAAAGATGCATGTGCATGCTTAAAACGCGTTTTCGCACAAATGCGTGCGCGGGTGCTAAAAAGAGCAGCATCGGCATGCTTAGCACGTCGTTTGGTAGAAATCCACGTGCGCGTTCTGCAAAAAGCACCATTTGCATGCACATCTTGTGGTTTTGCAGAAACCTTCATCCGCGTCTACCAAAAGATGCATGTGCATGCTTAAAACGCGTTTTCGCACAAATGCGTGCGCGGGTGCTAAAAATAGCAGCATCGGCATGCTTAGCACGTCGTTTGGTAGAAATCCACGTGCGCGTTCTGCAAAAAGCACCATTTGCATGCACATCTTGTGGTTTTGCAGAAAACTTCATCCGCGTCTACCAAAAGATGCATGTGCATGCTTAAAACGCGTTTTCGCACAAATGCGTGCGCGGGTGCTAAAAAGAGCAGCATCGGCATGCTTAGCACGTCGTTTGGTAGAAATCCACGTGCGCGTTCTGCCAAAAGCACCATTTGCATGCACATCTTGTGGTTTTGCAGAAAACTTCTTCCGCGTCTACCAAAAGATGCATGTGCATGCTTAAAACGCGTTTTCGCACAAATGCGTGCGCGGGTGCTAAAAAGAGCAGCATCGGCATGCTTAGCACGTCGTTTGGTAGAAATCCACGTGCGCGTTCTGCCAAAAGCACCATTTGCATGCACATCTTGTGGTTTTGCAGAAAACTTCATCCGCGTCTACCAAAAGATGCATGTGCCTGCTTAAAACGCGTTTTCGCACAAATCCGTGCGCGGGTGCTAAAAAGAGCAGCATCGGCATGCTTAGCACGTCGTTTGGTAGAAATCCACGTGCGCGTTCTGCAAAAAGCACCATTTGCATGCACATCTTGTGGTTTTGCAGAAAACTTCATCCGCGTCTACCAAAAGATGCATGTGCATGCTTAAAACGCGTTTTCGCACAAATGCGTGCGCGGGTGCTAAAAAGAGCAGCATCGGCATGCTTAGCACGTCGTTTGGTAGAAATCCACGTGCGCGTTCTGCAAAAACCACCATTTGCATGCACATCTTGTGGTTTTGCAGAAACCTTCATCCGCGTCTACCAAAAGATGCATGTGCATGCTTAAAACGCGTTTTCGCACAAATGCGTGCGCGGGTGCTAAAAATAGCAGCATCGGCATGCTTAGCACGTCGTTTGGTAGAAATCCACGTGCGCGTTCTGCAAAAAGCACCATTTGCATGCACATCTTGTGGTTTTGCAGAAAACTTCATCCGCGTCTACCAAAAGATGCATGTGCATGCTTAAAACGCGTTTTCGCACAAATGCGTGCGCGGGTGCTAAAAAGAGCAGCACCGGCATGCTTAGCACGTCGTTTGGTAGAAATCCACGAGCGCGTTCTGCAAAAAGCACCATTTGCATGCACATCTTGTGGTTTTGCAGAAAACTTCATCCGCGTCTACCAAAAGATGCATGTGCATGCTTAAAACGCGTTTTCGCACAAATGCGGGCGCGGGTGCTAAAAATAGCAGCATCGGCATGCTTAGCACGTCGTTTGGTAGAAATCCACGTGCGCGTTCTGCAAAAAGCACCATTTGCATGCACATCTTGTGGTTTTGCAGAAAACTTCATCCGCGTCTACCAAAAGATGCATGTGCATGCTTAAAACGCGTTTTCGCACAAATGCGTGCGCGGGTGCTAAAAAGAGCAGCATCGGCATGCTTAGCACGTCGTTTGGTAGAAATCTACGTGCGCGTTCTGCCAAAAGCACCATTTGCATGCACATCTTGTGGTTTTGCAGAAAACTTCATCCGCGTCTACCAAAAGATGCATGTGCATGCTTAAAACGCGTTTTCGCACAAATCCGTGCGCGGGTGCTAAAAAGAGCAGCATCGGCATGCTTAGCACGTCGTTTGGTAGAAATCTACGTGCGCGTTCTGCCAAAAGCACCATTTGCATGCACATCTTGTGGTTTTGCAGAAAACTTCATCCGCGTCTACCAAAAGATGCATGTGCATGCTTAAAACGCGTTTTCGCACAAATCCGTGCGCGGGTGCTAAAAAGAGCGGCATCGGCATGCTAAGCACGTCGTTTGGTAGAAATCCACGTGCGCGTTCTGCAAAAAGCACCATTTGCATGCACATCTTGTGGTTTTGCAGAAAACTTCATCCGCGTCTACCAAAAGATGCATGTGCATGCTTAAAACGCGTTTTCGCACAAATGCGTGCGCGGGTGCTAAAAAGAGCAGCATCCGCATGCTTAGCACGTCGTTTGGTAGAAATCCACGTGCGCGTTCTGCCAAAAGCACCATTTGCATGCACATCTTGTGGTTTTGCAGAAAACTTCATCCGCGTCTACCAAAAGATGCATGTGCATGCTTAAAACGCGTTTTCGCACAAATCCGTGCGCGGGTGCTAAAAAGAGCAGCATCGGCAAGCTTAGCACATCGTTTGGTAGAAATCCACGTGCGCGTTCTGCAAAAAGCACCATTTGCATGCACATCTTGTGGTTTTGCAGAAAACTTCATCCGCGTCTACCAAAAGATGCATGTGCATGCTTAAAACGCGTTTTCGCACAAATGCGTGCGCGGGTGCTAAAAAGAGCAGCATCGGCATGCTTAGCACGTCGTTTGGTAGAAATCCACGTGCGCGTTCTGCAAAAAGCACCATTTGCATGCACATCTTGTGGTTTTGAAGAAAACTTCATCCGCGTCTACCAAAAGATGCATGTGCATGCTTAAAACGCGTTTTCGCACAAATCCGTGCGCGGGTGCTAAAAAGAGCAGCATCGGCATGCTTAGCACGTCGTTTGGTAGAAATCCACGTGCGCGTTCTGCCAAAAGCACCATTTGCATGCACATCTTGTGGTTTTGCAGAAAACTTCATCCGCGTCTACCAAAAGATGCATGTGCATGCTTAAAACGCGTTTTCGCACAAATCCGTGCGCGGGTGCTAAAAAGAGCAGCATCGGCATGCTTAGCACGTCGTTTGGTAGAAATCCACGTGCGCGTTCTGCAAAAAGCACCATTTGCATGCACATCTTGTGGTTTTGCAGAAAACTTCATCCGCGTCTACCAAAAGATGCATGTGCATGCTTAAAACGCGTTTTCGCACAAATCCGTGCGCGGGTGCTAAAAAGAGCGGCATCGGCATGCTAAGCACGTCGTTTGGTAGAAATCCACGTGCGCGTTCTGCAAAAAGCACCATTTGCATGCACATCTTGTGGTTTTGCAGAAAACTTCATCCGCGTCTACCAAAAGATGCATGTGCATGCTTAAAACGCGTTTTCGCACAAATGCGTGCGCGGGTGCTAAAAAGAGCAGCATCCGCATGCTTAGCACGTCGTTTGGTAGAAATCCACGTGCGCGTTCTGCCAAAAGCACCATTTGCATGCACATCTTGTGGTTTTGCAGAAAACTTCATCCGCGTCTACCAAAAGATGCATGTGCATGCTTAAAACGCGTTTTCGCACAAATCCGTGCGCGGGTGCTAAAAAGAGCAGCATCGGCAAGCTTAGCACATCGTTTGGTAGAAATCCACGTGCGCGTTCTGCAAAAAGCACCATTTGCATGCACATCTTGTGGTTTTGCAGAAAACTTCATCCGCGTCTACCAAAAGATGCATGTGCATGCTTAAAACGCGTTTTCGCACAAATGCGTGCGCGGGTGCTAAAAAGAGCAGCATCGGCATGCTTAGCACGTCGTTTGGTAGAAATCCACGTGCGCGTTCTGCAAAAAGCACCATTTGCATGCACATCTTGTGGTTTTGAAGAAAACTTCATCCGCGTCTACCAAAAGATGCATGTGCATGCTTAAAACGCGTTTTCGCACAAATCCGTGCGCGGGTGCTAAAAAGAGCAGCATCGGCATGCTTAGCACGTCGTTTGGTAGAAATCCACGTGCGCGTTCTGCCAAAAGCACCATTTGCATGCACATCTTGTGGTTTTGCAGAAAACTTCATCCGCGTCTACCAAAAGATGCATGTGCATGCTTAAAACGCGTTTTCGCACAAATCCGTGCGCGGGTGCTAAAAAGAGCAGCATCGGCATGCTTAGCACGTCGTTTGGTAGAAATCCACGTGCGCGTTCTGCAAAAAGCACCATTTGCATGCACATCTTGTGGTTTTGCAGAAAACTTCATCCGCGTCTATCAAAAGATGCATGCGCATGCTTAAAACGCGTTTTCGCACAAATGCGTGCGCGGGTGCTAAAAAGAGCAGCATCGGCATGCTTAGCACGTCGTTTGGTAGAAATCCACGAGCGCGTTCTGCAAAAAGCACCATTTGCATGCACATCTTGTGGTTTTGCAGAAAACTTCATCCGCGTCTGCCAAAAGATGCATGTGCATGCTTAAAACGCGTTTTCGCACAAATGCGTGCGCGGGTGCTAAAAAGAGCAGCATCGGCATGCTTAGCATGTCGTTTGGTAGAAATCCACGTGCGCGTTCTGCCAAAAGCACCATTTGCATGCACATCTTGTGGTTTTGCAGAAAACCTCATCCGCGTCTACCAAAAGATGCATGTGCATGCTTAAAACGCGTTTTCGCACAAATCCGTGCGCGGGTGCTAAAAAGAGCAGCATCGGCATGCTTAGCACGTCGTTTGGTAGAAATCCACGTGCGCGTTCTGCAAAAAGCACCATTTGCATGCACATCTTGTGGTTTTGCAGAAAACTTCATCCGCGTCTACCAAAAGATGCATGTGCATGCTTAAAACGCGTTTTCGCACAAATGCGTGCGCGGGTGCTAAAAAGAGCAGCATCGGCATGCTTAGCACGTCGTTTGGTAGAAATCCACGTGCGCGTTCTGCCAAAAGCACCATTTGCATGCACATCTTGTGGTTTTGCAGAAAACTTCATCCGCGTCTACCAAAAGATGCATGTGCATGCTTAAAACGCGTTTTCGCACAAATGCGTGCGCGGGTGCTAAAAAGAGCAGCATCGGCATGCTTAGCACGTCGTTTGGTAGAAATCCGCGTGCGCGTTCTGCAAAAAGCACCATTTGCATGCACATCTTGTGGTTTTGCAGAAAACTTCATCCGCGTCTACCAAAAGATGCATGTGCATGCTTAAAACGCGTTTTCGCACAAATGCGTGCGCGGGTGCTAAAAAGAGCAGCATCGGCATGCTTAGCACGTCGTTTGGTAGAAATCCACGTGCGCGTTCTGCAAAAAGCACCATTTGCATGCACATCTTGTGGTTTTGCAGAAAACTTCATCCGCGTCTACCAAAAGATGCATGTGCATGCTTAAAACGCGTTTTCGCACAAATGCGTGCGCGGGTGCTAAAAAGAGCAGCATCGGCATGCTTAGCACGTCGTTTGGTAGAAATCCACGTGCGCGTTCTGCCAAAAGCACCATTTGCATGCACATCTTGTGGTTTTGCAGAAAACTTCATCCGCGTCTACCAAAAGATGCATGTGCCTGCTTAAAACGCGTTTTCGCACAAATCCGTGCGCGGGTGCTAAAAAGAGCAGCATCGGCATGCTTAGCACGTCGTTTGGTAGAAATCCACGTGCGCGTTCTGCAAAAAGCACCATTTGCATGCACATCTTGTGGTTTTGCAGAAAACTTCATCCGCGTCTACCAAAAGATGCATGTGCCTGCTTAAAACGCGTTTTCGCACAAATCCGTGCGCGGGTGCTAAAAAGAGCAGCATCGGCATGCTTAGCACGTCGTTTGGTAGAAATCCACGTGCGCGTTCTGCAAAAAGCACCATTTGCATGCACATCTTGTGGTTTTGCAGAAAACTTCATCCGCGTCTACCAAAAGATGCATGTGCATGCTTAAAACGCGTTTTCGCACAAATGCGTGCGCGGGTGCTAAAAGAGCAGCATCGGCATGCTTAGCACGTCGTTTGGTAGAAATCCACGTGCGCGTTCTGCCAAAAGCACCATTTGCATGCACATCTTGTGGTTTTGCAGAAAACTTCATCCGCGTCTACCAAAAGATGCATGTGCCTGCTTAAAACGCGTTTTCGCACAAATCCGTGCGCGGGTGCTAAAAAGAGCAGCATCGGCATGCTTAGCACGTCGTTTGGTAGAAATCCACGTGCGCGTTCTGCAAAAAGCACCATTTGCATGCACATCTTGTGGTTTTGCAGAAAACTTCATCCGCGTCTACCAAAAGATGCATGTGCATGCTTAAACGCGTTTTCGCACAAATGCGTGCGCGGGTGCTAAAAAGAGCAGCATCGGCATGCTTAGCACGTCGTTTGGTAGAAATCCACGAGCGCGTTCTGCAAAAAGCACCATTTGCATGCACATCTTGTGGTTTTGCAGAAAACTTCATCCGCGTCTACCAAAAGATGCATGTGCATGCTTAAAACGCGTTTTCGCACAAATGCGTGCGCGGGTGCTAAAAAGAGCAGCATCGGCATGCTTAGCACGTCGTTTGGTAGAAATCCACGTGCGCGTTCTGCAAAAAGCACCATTTGCATGCACATCTTGTGGTTTTGCAGAAACCTTCATCCGCGTCTACCAAAAGATGCATGTGCATGCTTAAAACGCGTTTTCGCACAAATGCGTGCGCGGGTGCTAAAAATAGCAGCATCGGCATGCTTAGCACGTCGTTTGGTAGAAATCCACGTGCGCGTTCTGCAAAAAGCACCATTTGCATGCACATCTTGTGGTTTTGCAGAAAACTTCATCCGCGTCTACCAAAAGATGCATGTGCATGCTTAAAACGCGTTTTCGCACAAATGCGTGCGCGGGTGCTAAAAAGAGCAGCATCGGCATGCTTAGCACGTCGTTTGGTAGAAATCCACGTGCGCGTTCTGCCAAAAGCACCATTTGCATGCACATCTTGTGGTTTTGCAGAAAACTTCTTCCGCGTCTACCAAAAGATGCATGTGCATGCTTAAAACGCGTTTTCGCACAAATGCGTGCGCGGGTGCTAAAAAGAGCAGCATCGGCATGCTTAGCACGTCGTTTGGTAGAAATCCACGTGCGCGTTCTGCCAAAAGCACCATTTGCATGCACATCTTGTGGTTTTGCAGAAAACTTCATCCGCGTCTACCAAAAGATGCATGTGCCTGCTTAAAACGCGTTTTCGCACAAATCCGTGCGCGGGTGCTAAAAAGAGCAGCATCGGCATGCTTAGCACGTCGTTTGGTAGAAATCCACGTGCGCGTTCTGCAAAAAGCACCATTTGCATGCACATCTTGTGGTTTTGCAGAAAACTTCATCCGCGTCTACCAAAAGATGCATGTGCATGCTTAAAACGCGTTTTCGCACAAATGCGTGCGCGGGTGCTAAAAAGAGCAGCATCGGCATGCTTAGCACGTCGTTTGGTAGAAATCCACGAGCGCGTTCTGCAAAAAGCACCATTTGCATGCACATCTTGTGGTTTTGCAGAAAACTTCATCCGCGTCTACCAAAAGATGCATGTGCATGCTTAAAACGCGTTTTCGCACAAATGCGTGCGCGGGTGCTAAAAAGAGCAGCATCGGCATGCTTAGCACGTCGTTTGGTAGAAATCCACGTGCGCGTTCTGCAAAAACCACCATTTGCATGCACATCTTGTGGTTTTGCAGAAACCTTCATCCGCGTCTACCAAAAGATGCATGTGCATGCTTAAAACGCGTTTTCGCACAAATGCGTGCGCGGGTGCTAAAAATAGCAGCATCGGCATGCTTAGCACGTCGTTTGGTAGAAATCCACGTGCGCGTTCTGCAAAAAGCACCATTTGCATGCACATCTTGTGGTTTTGCAGAAAACTTCATCCGCGTCTACCAAAAGATGCATGTGCATGCTTAAAACGCGTTTTCGCACAAATGCGTGCGCGGGTGCTAAAAAGAGCAGCATCGGCATGCTTAGCACGTCGTTTGGTAGAAATCCACGTGCGCGTTCTGCCAAAAGCACCATTTGCATGCACATCTTGTGGTTTTGCAGAAAACTTCTTCCGCGTCTACCAAAAGATGCATGTGCATGCTTAAAACGCGTTTTCGCACAAATGCGTGCGCGGGTGCTAAAAAGAGCAGCATCGGCATGCTTAGCACGTCGTTTGGTAGAAATCCACGTGCGCGTTCTGCCAAAAGCACCATTTGCATGCACATCTTGTGGTTTTGCAGAAAACTTCATCCGCGTCTACCAAAGATGCATGTGCCTGCTTAAAACGCGTTTTCGCACAAATCCGTGCGCGGGTGCTAAAAAGAGCAGCATCGGCATGCTTAGCACGTCGTTTGGTAGAAATCCACGTGCGCGTTCTGCAAAAAGCACCATTTGCATGCACATCTTGTGGTTTTGCAGAAAACTTCATCCGCGTCTACCAAAAGATGCATGTGCATGCTTAAAACGCGTTTTCGCACAAATGCGTGCGCGGGTGCTAAAAAGAGCAGCATCGGCATGCTTAGCACGTCGTTTGGTAGAAATCCACGAGCGCGTTCTGCAAAAAGCACCATTTGCATGCACATCTTGTGGTTTTGCAGAAAACTTCATCCGCGTCTACCAAAAGATGCATGTGCATGCTTAAAACGCGTTTTCGCACAAATGCGTGCGCGGGTGCTAAAAAGAGCAGCATCGGCATGCTTAGCACGTCGTTTGGTAGAAATCCACGTGCGCGTTCTGCAAAAACCACCATTTGCATGCACATCTTGTGGTTTTGCAGAAACCTTCATCCGCGTCTACCAAAAGATGCATGTGCATGCTTAAAACGCGTTTTCGCACAAATGCGTGCGCGGGTGCTAAAAATAGCAGCATCGGCATGCTTAGCACGTCGTTTGGTAGAAATCCACGTGCGCGTTCTGCAAAAAGCACCATTTGCATGCACATCTTGTGGTTTTGCAGAAAACTTCATCCGCGTCTACCAAAAGATGCATGTGCATGCTTAAAACGCGTTTTCGCACAAATGCGTGCGCGGGTGCTAAAAAGAGCAGCATCGGCATGCTTAGCACGTCGTTGGGTAGAAATCCACGTGCGCGTTCTGCCAAAAGCACCATTTGCATGCACATCTTGTGGTTTTGCAGAAAACTTCTTCCGCGTCTACCAAAAGATGCATGTGCATGCTTAAAACGCGTTTTCGCACAAATCCGTGCGCGGGTGCTAAAAAGAGCAGCATCGGCAAGCTTAGCACGTCGTTTGGTAGAAATCCACGTGCGCGTCCTGCAAAAAGCACCATTTGCATGCACATCTTGTGGTTTTGCAGAAAACTTCATCCGCGTCTACCAAAAGATGCATGTGCATGCATAAAACGCGTTTTCGCACAAATGCGTGCGCGGGTGCTAAAAAGAGCAGCATCGGCATGCTTAGCACGTCGTTTGGTAGAAATCCACGTGCGCGTTCTGCAAAAAGCACCATTTGCATGCACATCTTGTGGTTTTGCAGAAAACTTCATCCGCGTCTACCAAAAGATGTATGTGCATGCTTAAAACGCGTTTTCGCACAAATGCGTGCGCGGGTGCTAAAAAGAGCAGCATCGGCATGCTTAGCACGTCGTTTGGTAGAAATCCACGTGCGCGTTCTGGCAAAAGCACCATTTGCATGCACATCTTGTGGTTTTGAAGAAAACTTCATCCGCGTCTACCAAAAGATGCATGTGCATGCTTAAAACGCGTTTTCGCACAAATCCGTGCGCGGGTGCTAAAAAGAGCAGCATCGGCATGCTTAGCACGTCGTTTGGTAGAAATCCACGTGCGCGTTCTGCCAAAAGCACCATTTGCATGCACATCTTGTGGTTTTGCAGAAAACTTCATCCGCGTCTACCAAAAGATGCATGTGCATGCTTAAAACGCGTTTTCGCACAAATCCGTGCGCGGGTGCTAAAAAGAGCAGCATCGGCATGCTTAGCACGTCGTTTGGTAGAAATCCACGTGCGCGTTCTGCAAAAAGCACCATTTGCATGCACATCTTGTGGTTTTGCAGAAAACTTCATCCGCGTCTACCAAAAGATGCATGCGCATGCTTAAAACGCGTTTTCGCACAAATGCGTGCGCGGGTGCTAAAAAGAGCAGCATCGGCATGCTTAGCACGTCGTTTGGTAGAAATCCATGAGCGCGTTCTGCAAAAAGCACCATTTGCATGCACATCTTGTGGTTTTGCAGAAAACTTCATCCGCGTCTACCAAAAGATGCATGTGCATGCTTAAAACGCGTTTTCGCACAAATGCGTGCGCGGGTGCTAAAAAGAGCAGCATCGGCATGCTTAGCATGTCGTTTGGTAGAAATCCACGTGCGCGTTCTGCCAAAAGCACCATTTGCATGCACATCTTGTGGTTTTGCAGAAAACTTCATCCGCGTCTACCAAAAGATGCATGTGCATGCTTAAAAACGCGTTTTCGCACAAATCCGTGCGCGGGTGCTAAAAAGAGCAGCATCGGCATGCTTAGCACGTCGTTTGGTAGAAATCCACGTGCGCGTTCTGCAAAAAGCACCATTTGCATGCACATCTTGTGGTTTTGCAGAAAACTTCATCGCGTCTACCAAAAGATGCATGTGCATGCTTAAAACGCGTTTTCGCACAAATGCGTGCGCGGGTGCTAAAAAGAGCAGCATCGGCATGCTTAGCACGTCGTTTGGTAGAAATCCACGTGCGCGTTCTGCCAAAAGCACCATTTGCATGCACATCTTGTGTTTTGCAGAAAACTTCATCCGCGTCTACCAAAAGATGCATGTGCATGCTTAAAACGCGTTTTCGCACAAATCCGTGCGCGGGTGCTAAAAAGAGCAGCATCGGCATGCTTAGCACGTCGTTTGGTAGAAATCCACGTGCGCGTTCTGCCAAAAGCACCATTTGCATGCACATCTTGTGGTTTTGCAGAAAACTTCATCCGCGTCTACCAAAAGATGCATGTGCATGCTTAAAACGCGTTTTCGCACAAATCCGTGCGCGGGTGCTAAAAAGAGCAGCATCGGCATGCTTAGCACGTCGTTTGGTAGAAATCCACGTGCGCGTTCTGCAAAAAGCACCATTTGCATGCACATCTTGTGGTTTTGCAGAAAACTTCATCCGCGTCTACCAAAAGATGCATGCGCATGCTTAAAACGCGTTTTCGCACAAATGCGTGCGCGGGTGCTAAAAAGAGCAGCATCGGCATGCTTAGCACGTCGTTTGGTAGAAATCCACGAGCGCGTTCTGCAAAAAGCACCATTTGCATGCACATCTTGTGGTTTTGCAGAAAACTTCATCCGCGTGTACCAAAAGATGCATGTGCATGCTTAAAACGCGTTTTCGCACAAATGCGTGCGCGGGTGCTAAAAAGAGCAGCATCGGCATGCTTAGCATGTCGTTTGGTAGAAATCCACGTGCGCGTTCTGCCAAAAGCACCATTTGCATGCACATCTTGTGGTTTTGCAGAAAACTTCATCCGCGTCTACCAAAAGATGCATGTGCATGCTTAAAACGCGTTTTCGCACAAATCCGTGCGCGGGTGCTAAAAAGAGCAGCATCGCATGCCTAGCACGTCGTTTGGTAGAAATCCACGTGCGCGTTTTGCAAAAAGCACCGTTTGCATGCACATCTTGTGGTTTTGCAGAAAACTTCATCCGCGTCTACCAAAAGATGCATGTGCATGCTTAAAACGCGTTCTCGCACAAATGCGTGCGCGGGTGCTAAAAAGAGCAGCATCGGCATGCTTAGCACGTCGTTTGGTAGAAATCCACGTGCGCGTTCTGCCAAAAGCACCATTTGCATGCACATCTTGTGGTTTTGCAGAAAACTTCATCCGCGTCTACCAAAAGATGCATGTGCATGCTTAAAACGCGTTTTCGCACAAATGCGTGCGCGGGTGCTAAAAAGAGCAGCATCGGCATGCTTAGCACGTCGATTGGTAGAAATCCGCGTGCGCGTTCTGCAAAAAGCACCATTTGCATGCACATCTTGTGGTTTTGCAGAAAACTTCATCCGCGTCTACCAAAAGATGCATGTGCATGCTTAAAACGCGTTTTCGCACAAATGCGTGCGCGGGTGCTAAAAAGAGCAGCATCCGCATGCTTAGCACGTCGTTTGGTAGAAATCCACGTGCGCGTTCTGCCAAAAGCACCATTTGCATGCACATCTTGTGGTTTTGCAGAAAACTTCATCCGCGTCTACCAAAAGATGCATGTGCATGCTTAAAACGCGTTTTCGCACAAATCCGTGCGCGGGTGCTAAAAAGAGCAGCATCGGCAAGCTTAGCACATCGTTTGGTAGAAATCCACGTGCGCGTTCTGCAAAAAGCACCATTTGCATGCACATCTTGTGGTTTTGCAGAAAACTTCATCCGCGTCTACCAAAAGATGCATGTGCATGCTTAAAACGCGTTTTCGCACAAATGCGTGCGCGGGTGCTAAAAAGAGCAGCACCGGCATGCTTAGCACGTCGTTTGGTAGAAATCCACGAGCGCGTTCTGCAAAAAGCACCATTTGCATGCACATCTTGTGGTTTTGCAGAAAACTTCATCCGCGTCTACCAAAAGATGCATGTGCATGCTTAAAACGCGTTTTCGCACAAATGCGGGCGCGGGTGCTAAAAATAGCAGCATCGGCATGCTTAGCACGTCGTTTGGTAGAAATCCACGTGCGCGTTCTGCAAAAAGCACCATTTGCATGCACATCTTGTGGTTTTGCAGAAAACTTCATCCGCGTCTACCAAAAGATGCATGTGCATGCTTAAAACGCGTTTTCGCACAAATGCGTGCGCGGGTGCTAAAAAGAGCAGCATCGGCATGCTTAGCACGTCGTTTGGTAGAAATCTACGTGCGCGTTCTGCCAAAAGCACCATTTGCATGCACATCTTGTGGTTTTGCAGAAAACTTCATCCGCGTCTACCAAAAGATGCATGTGCATGCTTAAAACGCGTTTTCGCACAAATCCGTGCGCGGGTGCTAAAAAGAGCAGCATCGGCATGCTTAGCACGTCGTTTGGTAGAAATCTACGTGCGCGTTCTGCCAAAAGCACCATTTGCATGCACATCTTGTGGTTTTGCAGAAAACTTCATCCGCGTCTACCAAAAGATGCATGTGCATGCTTAAAACGCGTTTTCGCACAAATCCGTGCGCGGGTGCTAAAAAGAGCGGCATCGGCATGCTAAGCACGTCGTTTGGTAGAAATCCACGTGCGCGTTCTGCAAAAAGCACCATTTGCATGCACATCTTGTGGTTTTGCAGAAAACTTCATCCGCGTCTACCAAAAGATGCATGTGCATGCTTAAAACGCGTTTTCGCACAAATGCGTGCGCGGGTGCTAAAAAGAGCAGCATCCGCATGCTTAGCACGTCGTTTGGTAGAAATCCACGTGCGCGTTCTGCCAAAAGCACCATTTGCATGCACATCTTGTGGTTTTGCAGAAAACTTCATCCGCGTCTACCAAAAGATGCATGTGCATGCTTAAAACGCGTTTTCGCACAAATCCGTGCGCGGGTGCTAAAAAGAGCAGCATCGGCAAGCTTAGCACATCGTTTGGTAGAAATCCACGTGCGCGTTCTGCAAAAAGCACCATTTGCATGCACATCTTGTGGTTTTGCAGAAAACTTCATCCGCGTCTACCAAAAGATGCATGTGCATGCTTAAAACGCGTTTTCGCACAAATGCGTGCGCGGGTGCTAAAAAGAGCAGCATCGGCATGCTTAGCACGTCGTTTGGTAGAAATCCACGTGCGCGTTCTGCAAAAAGCACCATTTGCATGCACATCTTGTGGTTTTGAAGAAAACTTCATCCGCGTCTACCAAAAGATGCATGTGCATGCTTAAAACGCGTTTTCGCACAAATCCGTGCGCGGGTGCTAAAAAGAGCAGCATCGGCATGCTTAGCACGTCGTTTGGTAGAAATCCACGTGCGCGTTCTGCCAAAAGCACCATTTGCATGCACATCTTGTGGTTTTGCAGAAAACTTCATCCGCGTCTACCAAAAGATGCATGTGCATGCTTAAAACGCGTTTTCGCACAAATCCGTGCGCGGGTGCTAAAAAGAGCAGCATCGGCATGCTTAGCACGTCGTTTGGTAGAAATCCACGTGCGCGTTCTGCAAAAAGCACCATTTGCATGCACATCTTGTGGTTTTGCAGAAAACTTCATCCGCGTCTACCAAAAGATGCATGTGCATGCTTAAAACGCGTTTTCGCACAAATCCGTGCGCGGGTGCTAAAAAGAGCGGCATCGGCATGCTAAGCACGTCGTTTGGTAGAAATCCACGTGCGCGTTCTGCAAAAAGCACCATTTGCATGCACATCTTGTGGTTTTGCAGAAAACTTCATCCGCGTCTACCAAAAGATGCATGTGCATGCTTAAAACGCGTTTTCGCACAAATGCGTGCGCGGGTGCTAAAAAGAGCAGCATCCGCATGCTTAGCACGTCGTTTGGTAGAAATCCACGTGCGCGTTCTGCCAAAAGCACCATTTGCATGCACATCTTGTGGTTTTGCAGAAAACTTCTTCCGCGTCTACCAAAAGATGCATGTGCATGCTTAAAACGCGTTTTCGCACAAATCCGTGCGCGGGTGCTAAAAAGAGCAGCATCGGCAAGCTTAGCACGTCGTTTGGTAGAAATCCACGTGCGCGTCCTGCAAAAAGCACCATTTGCATGCACATCTTGTGGTTTTGCAGAAAACTTCATCCGCGTCTACCAAAAGATGCATGTGCATGCATAAAACGCGTTTTCGCACAAATGCGTGCGCGGGTGCTAAAAAGAGCAGCATCGGCATGCTTAGCACGTCGTTTGGTAGAAATCCACGTGCGCGTTCTGCAAAAAGCACCATTTGCATGCACATCTTGTGGTTTTGCAGAAAACTTCATCCGCGTCTACCAAAAGATGTATGTGCATGCTTAAAACGCGTTTTCGCACAAATGCGTGCGCGGGTGCTAAAAAGAGCAGCATCGGCATGCTTAGCACGTCGTTTGGTAGAAATCCACGTGCGCGTTCTGGCAAAAGCACCATTTGCATGCACATCTTGTGGTTTTGAAGAAAACTTCATCCGCGTCTACCAAAAGATGCATGTGCATGCTTAAAACGCGTTTTCGCACAAATCCGTGCGCGGGTGCTAAAAAGAGCAGCATCGGCATGCTTAGCACGTCGTTTGGTAGAAATCCACGTGCGCGTTCTGCCAAAAGCACCATTTGCATGCACATCTTGTGGTTTTGCAGAAAACTTCATCCGCGTCTACCAAAAGATGCATGTGCATGCTTAAAACGCGTTTTCGCACAAATCCGTGCGCGGGTGCTAAAAAGAGCAGCATCGGCATGCTTAGCACGTCGTTTGGTAGAAATCCACGTGCGCGTTCTGCAAAAAGCACCATTTGCATGCACATCTTGTGGTTTTGCAGAAAACTTCATCCGCGTCTACCAAAAGATGCATGCGCATGCTTAAAACGCGTTTTCGCACAAATGCGTGCGCGGGTGCTAAAAAGAGCAGCATCGGCATGCTTAGCACGTCGTTTGGTAGAAATCCATGAGCGCGTTCTGCAAAAAGCACCATTTGCATGCACATCTTGTGGTTTTGCAGAAAACTTCATCCGCGTCTACCAAAAGATGCATGTGCATGCTTAAAACGCGTTTTCGCACAAATGCGTGCGCGGGTGCTAAAAAGAGCAGCATCGGCATGCTTAGCATGTCGTTTGGTAGAAATCCACGTGCGCGTTCTGCCAAAAGCACCATTTGCATGCACATCTTGTGGTTTTGCAGAAAACTTCATCCGCGTCTACCAAAAGATGCATGTGCATGCTTAAAACGCGTTTTCGCACAAATCCGTGCGCGGGTGCTAAAAAGAGCAGCATCGGCATGCTTAGCACGTCGTTTGGTAGAAATCCACGTGCGCGTTCTGCAAAAAGCACCATTTGCATGCACATCTTGTGGTTTTGCAGAAAACTTCATCCGCGTCTACCAAAAGATGCATGTGCATGCTTAAAACGCGTTTTCGCACAAATGCGTGCGCGGGTGCTAAAAAGAGCAGCATCGGCATGCTTAGCACGTCGTTTGGTAGAAATCCACGTGCGCGTTTCTGCCAAAAGCACCATTTGCATGCACATCTTGTGGTTTTGCAGAAAACTTCATCCGCGTCTACCAAAAGATGCATGTGCATGCTTAAAACGCGTTTTCGCACAAATCCGTGCGCGGGTGCTAAAAAGAGCAGCATCGGCATGCTTAGCACGTCGTTTGGTAGAAATCCACGTGCGCGTTCTGCCAAAAGCACCATTTGCATGCACATCTTGTGGTTTTGCAGAAAACTTCATCCGCGTCTACCAAAAGATGCATGTGCATGCTTAAAACGCGTTTTCGCACAAATCCGTGCGCGGGTGCTAAAAAGAGCAGCATCGGCATGCTTAGCACGTCGTTTGGTAGAAATCCACGTGCGCGTTCTGCAAAAAGCACCATTTGCATGCACATCTTGTGGTTTTGCAGAAAACTTCATCCGCGTCTACCAAAAGATGCATGCGCATGCTTAAAACGCGTTTTCGCACAAATGCGTGCGCGGGTGCTAAAAAGAGCAGCATCGGCATGCTTAGCACGTCGTTTGGTAGAAATCCACGAGCGCGTTCTGCAAAAAGCACCATTTGCATGCACATCTTGTGGTTTTGCAGAAAACTTCATCCGCGTGTACCAAAAGATGCATGTGCATGCTTAAAACGCGTTTTCGCACAAATGCGTGCGCGGGTGCTAAAAAGAGCAGCATCGGCATGCTTAGCATGTCGTTTGGTAGAAATCCACGTGCGCGTTCTGCCAAAAGCACCATTTGCATGCACATCTTGTGGTTTTGCAGAAAACTTCATCCGCGTCTACCAAAAGATGCATGTGCATGCTTAAAACGCGTTTTCGCACAAATCCGTGCGCGGGTGCTAAAAAGAGCAGCATCGCATGCCTAGCACGTCGTTTGGTAGAAATCCACGTGCGCGTTTTGCAAAAAGCACCGTTTGCATGCACATCTTGTGGTTTTGCAGAAAACTTCATCCGCGTCTACCAAAAGATGCATGTGCATGCTTAAAACGCGTTCTCGCACAAATGCGTGCGCGGGTGCTAAAAAGAGCAGCATCGGCATGCTTAGCACGTCGTTTGGTAGAAATCCACGTGCGCGTTCTGCCAAAAGCACCATTTGCATGCACATCTTGTGGTTTTGCAGAAAACTTCATCCGCGTCTACCAAAAGATGCATGTGCATGCTTAAAACGCGTTTTCGCACAAATGCGTGCGCGGGTGCTAAAAAGAGCAGCATCGGCATGCTTAGCACGTCGATTGGTAGAAATCCGCGTGCGCGTTCTGCAAAAAGCACCATTTGCATGCACATCTTGTGGTTTTTGCAGAAAACTTCATCCGCGTCTACCAAAAGATGCATCTGCATGCTTAAAACGCGTTTTCGCACAAATGCGTGCGCGGGTGCTAAAAAGAGCAGCATCCGCATGCTTAGCACGTCGTTTGGTAGAAATCCACGTGCGCGTTCTG
This sequence comes from Dermacentor andersoni, assembly GCF_023375885.2. Taxonomy (NCBI): domain Eukaryota; kingdom Metazoa; phylum Arthropoda; class Arachnida; order Ixodida; family Ixodidae; genus Dermacentor; species Dermacentor andersoni. Next base: position 192,657 of record NW_027314820.1, read on the forward strand.
CCAAAAAGCACCATTTGCATGCACATCTTGTGGTTTTGCAGAAAAACTTCATCCGCGTCTACCAAAAGATGCATGTGCATGCTTAAAACGCGTTTTCGCACAAATCCGTGCGCGGGTGCTAAAAAGAGCAGCATCGGCAAGCTTAGCACATCGTTTGGTAGAAATCCACGTGCGCGTTCTGCAAAAAGCACCATTTGCCATGCACATCTTGTGGTTTTGCAGAAAACTTCATCCGCGTCTACCAAAGATGCATGTGCATGCTTAAAACGCGTTTTCGCACAAATGCGTGCGCGGGTGCTAAAAAGAGCAGCACCGGCATGCTTAGCACGTCGTTTGGTAGAAATCCACGAGCGCGTTCTGCAAAAAGCACCATTTGCATGCACATCTTGTGGTTTTGCAGAAAACTTCATCCGCGTCTACCAAAAGATGCATGTGCATGCTTAAAACGCGTTTTCGCACAAATGCGGGCGCGGGTGCTAAAAATAGCAGCATCGGCATGCTTAGCACGTCGTTTGGTAGAAATCCACGTGCGCGTTCTGCAAAAAGCACCATTTGCATGCACATCTTGTGGTTTTGCAGAAAACTTCATCCGCGTCTACCAAAAGATGCATGTGCATGCTTAAAACGCGTTTTCGCACAAATGCGTGCGCGGGTGCTAAAAAGAGCAGCATCGGCATGCTTAGCACGTCGTTTGGTAGAAATCTACGTGCGCGTTCTGCCAAAAGCACCTTTTGCATGCACATCTTGTGGTTTTGCAGAAAACTTCATCCGCGTCTACCAAAAGATGCATGTGCATGCTTAAAACGCGTTTTTCGCACAAATCCGTGCGCGGGTGCTAAAAAGAGCAGCATCGGCATGCTTAGCACGTCGTTTGGTAGAAATCTACGTGCGCGTTCTGCCAAAAGCACCATTTGCATGCACATCTTGTGGTTTTGCAGAAAACTTCATCCGCGTCTACCAAAAGATGCATGTGCATGCTTTAAAACGCGTTTTCGCACAAATCCGTGCGCGGGTGCTAAAAAGAGCGGCATCGGCATGCTAAGCACGTCGTTTGGTAGAAATCCACGTGCGCGTTCTGCAAAAAGCACCATTTGCATGCACATCTTGTGGTTTTGCAGAAAACTTCATCCGCGTCTACCAAAAGATGCATGTGCATGCTTAAAACGCGTTTTCGCACAAATGCGTGCGCGGGTGCTAAAAAGAGCAGCATCCGCATGCTTAGCACGTCGTTTGGTAGAAATCCACGTGCGCGTTCTGCCAAAAGCACCATTTGCATGCACATCTTGTGGTTTTGCAGAAAACTTCATCCGCGTCTACCAAAAGATGCATGTGCATGCTTAAAACGCGTTTTCGCACAAATCCGTGCGCGGGTGCTAAAAAAGAGCAGCATCGGCAAGCTTAGCACATCGTTTGGTAGAAATCCACGTGCGCGTTCTGCAAAAAGCACCATTTGCATGCACATCTTGTGGTTTTGCAGAAAACTTCATCCGCGTCTACCAAAAGATGCATGTGCATGCTTAAAACGCGTTTTCGCACAAATGCGTGCGCGGGTGCTAAAAAGAGCAGCATCGGCATGCTTAGCACGTCGTTTGGTAGAAATCCACGTGCGCGTTCTGCAAAAAGCACCATTTGCATGCACATCTTGTGGTTTTGAAGAAAACTTCATCCGCGTCTACCAAAAGATGCATGTGGCATGCTTAAAACGCGTTTTTCGCACAAATCCGTGCGCGGGTGCTAAAAAGAGCAGCATCGGCATGCTTAGCACGTCGTTTGGTAGAAATCCACGTGCGCGTTCTGCCAAAAGCACCATTTGCATGCACATCTTGTGGTTTTGCAGAAAACTTCATCCGCGTCTACCAAAAGATGCATGTGCATGCTTAAAACGCGTTTTCGCACAAATCCGTGCGCGGGTGCTAAAAAGAGCAGCATCGGCATGCTTAGCACGTCGTTTGGTAGAAATCCACGTGCGCGTTCTGCAAAAAGCACCATTTGCATGCACATCTTGTGGTTTTGCAGAAAACTTCATCCGCGTCTACCAAAAGATGCATGTGCATGCTTAAAACGCGTTTTCGCACAAATCCGTGCGCGGGTGCTAAAAAGAGCGGCATCGGCATGCTAAGCACGTCGTTTGGTAGAAATCCACGGTGCGCGTTCTGCAAAAAGCACCATTTGCATGCACATCTTGTGGTTTTGCAGAAAACTTCATCCGCGTCTACCAAAGATGCATGTGCATGCTTAAAACGCGTTTTCGCACAAATGCGTGCGCGGGTGCTAAAAAGAGCAGCATCCGCATGCTTAGCACGTCGTTTGGTAGAAATCCACGTGCGCGTTCTGCCAAAAGCACCATTTGCATGCACATCTTGTGGTTTTGCAGAAAACTTCATCCGCGTCTACCAAAAGATGCATGTGCATGCTTAAAACGCGTTTTCGCACAAATCCGTGCGCGGGTGCTAAAAAGAGCAGCATCGGCAAGCTTAGCACATCGTTTGGTAGAAATCCACGTGCGCGTTCTGCAAAAAGCACCATTTGCATGCACATCTTGTGGTTTTGCAGAAAACTTCATCCGCGTCTACCAAAAGATGCATGTGCATGCTTAAAACGCGTTTTCGCACAAATCCGTGCGCGGGTGCTAAAAAGAGCGGCATCGGCATGCTAAGCACGTCGTTTGGTAGAAATCCACGTGCGCGTTCTGCAAAAAGCACCATTTGCATGCACATCTTGTGGTTTTGCAGAAAACTTCATCCGCGTCTACCAAAAGATGCATGTGCATGCTTAAAACGCGTTTTCGCACAAATGCGTGCGCGGGTGCTAAAAAGAGCAGCATCCGCATGCTTAGCACGTCGTTTGGTAGAAATCCACGTGCGCGTTCTGCCAAAAGCACCATTTGCATGCACATCTTGTGGTTTTGCAGAAAACTTCATCCGCGTCTACCAAAAGATGCATGTGCATGCTTAAAACGCGTTTTCGCACAAATCCGTGCGCGGGTGCTAAAAAGAGCAGCATCGGCAAGCTTAGCACATCGTTTGGTAGAAATCCACGTGCGCGTTCTGCAAAAAGCACCATTTGCATGCACATCTTGTGGTTTTGCAGAAAACTTCATCCGCGTCTACCAAAAGATGCATGTGCATGCTTAAAACGCGTTTTCGCACAAATGCGTGCGCGGGTGCTAAAAAGAGCAGCATCGGCATGCTTAGCACGTCGTTTGGTAGAAATCCACGTGCGCGTTCTGCAAAAAGCACCATTTGCATGCACATCTTGTGGTTTTGAAGAAAACTTCATCCGCGTCTACCAAAAGATGCATGTGCATGCTTAAAACGCGTTTTCGCACAAATCCGTGCGCGGGTGCTAAAAAGAGCAGCATCGGCATGCTTAGCACGTCGTTTGGTAGAAATCCACGTGCGCGTTCTGCCAAAAGCACCATTTGCATGCACATCTTGTGGTTTTGCAGAAAACTTCATCCGCGTCTACCAAAAGATGCATGTGCATGCTTAAAACGCGTTTTCGCACAAATCCGTGCGCGGGTGCTAAAAAGAGCAGCATCGGCATGCTTAGCACGTCGTTTGGTAGAAATCCACGTGCGCGTTCTGCAAAAAGCACCATTTGCATGCACATCTTGTGGTTTTGCAGAAAACTTCATCCGCGTCTATCAAAAGATGCATGCGCATGCTTAAAACGCGTTTTCGCACAAATGCGTGCGCGGGTGCTAAAAAGAGCAGCATCGGCATGCTTAGCACGTCGTTTGGTAGAAATCCACGAGCGCGTTCTGCAAAAAGCACCATTTGCATGCACATCTTGTGGTTTTGCAGAAAACTTCATCCGCGTCTGCCAAAAGATGCATGTGCATGCTTAAAACGCGTTTTCGCACAAATGCGTGCGCGGGTGCTAAAAAGAGCAGCATCGGCATGCTTAGCATGTCGTTTGGTAGAAATCCACGTGCGCGTTCTGCCAAAAGCACCATTTGCATGCACATCTTGTGGTTTTGCAGAAAACCTCATCCGCGTCTACCAAAAGATGCATGTGCATGCTTAAAACGCGTTTTCGCACAAATCCGTGCGCGGGTGCTAAAAAGAGCAGCATCGGCATGCTTAGCACGTCGTTTGGTAGAAATCCACGTGCGCGTTCTGCAAAAAGCACCATTTGCATGCACATCTTGTGGTTTTGCAGAAAACTTCATCCGCGTCTACCAAAAGATGCATGTGCATGCTTAAAACGCGTTTTCGCACAAATGCGTGCGCGGGTGCTAAAAAGAGCAGCATCGGCATGCTTAGCACGTCGTTTGGTAGAAATCCACGTGCGCGTTCTGCCAAAAGCACCATTTGCATGCACATCTTGTGGTTTTGCAGAAAACTTCATCCGCGTCTACCAAAAGATGCATGTGCATGCTTAAAACGCGTTTTCGCACAAATGCGTGCGCGGGTGCTAAAAAGAGCAGCATCGGCATGCTTAGCACGTCGTTTGGTAGAAATCCGCGTGCGCGTTCTGCAAAAAGCACCATTTGCATGCACATCTTGTGGTTTTGCAGAAAACTTCATCCGCGTCTACCAAAAGATGCATGTGCATGCTTAAAACGCGTTTTCGCACAAATGCGTGCGCGGGTGCTAAAAAGAGCAGCATCGGCATGCTTAGCACGTCGTTTGGTAGAAATCCACGTGCGCGTTCTGCAAAAAGCACCATTTGCATGCACATCTTGTGGTTTTGCAGAAAACTTCATCCGCGTCTACCAAAAGATGCATGTGCATGCTTAAAACGCGTTTTCGCACAAATGCGTGCGCGGGTGCTAAAAAGAGCAGCATCGGCATGCTTAGCACGTCGTTTGGTAGAAATCCACGTGCGCGTTCTGCCAAAAGCACCATTTGCATGCACATCTTGTGGTTTTGCAGAAAACTTCATCCGCGTCTACCAAAAGATGCATGTGCCTGCTTAAAACGCGTTTTCGCACAAATCCGTGCGCGGGTGCTAAAAAGAGCAGCATCGGCATGCTTAGCACGTCGTTTGGTAGAAATCCACGTGCGCGTTCTGCAAAAAGCACCATTTGCATGCACATCTTGTGGTTTTGCAGAAAACTTCATCCGCGTCTACCAAAAGATGCATGTGCCTGCTTAAAACGCGTTTTCGCACAAATCCGTGCGCGGGTGCTAAAAAGAGCAGCATCGGCATGCTTAGCACGTCGTTTGGTAGAAATCCACGTGCGCGTTCTGCAAAAAGCACCATTTGCATGCACATCTTGTGGTTTTGCAGAAAACTTCATCCGCGTCTACCAAAAGATGCATGTGCATGCTTAAAACGCGTTTTCGCACAAATGCGTGCGCGGGTGCTAAAAAAGAGCAGCATCGGCATGCTTAGCACGTCGTTTGGTAGAAATCCACGTGCGCGTTCTGCCAAAAGCACCATTTGCATGCACATCTTGTGGTTTTGCAGAAAACTTCATCCGCGTCTACCAAAAGATGCATGTGCCTGCTTAAAACGCGTTTTCGCACAAATCCGTGCGCGGGTGCTAAAAAGAGCAGCATCGGCATGCTTAGCACGTCGTTTGGTAGAAATCCACGTGCGCGTTCTGCAAAAAGCACCATTTGCATGCACATCTTGTGGTTTTGCAGAAAACTTCATCCGCGTCTACCAAAAGATGCATGTGCATGCTTAAAACGCGTTTTCGCACAAATGCGTGCGCGGGTGCTAAAAAGAGCAGCATCGGCATGCTTAGCACGTCGTTTGGTAGAAATCCACGAGCGCGTTCTGCAAAAAGCACCATTTGCATGCACATCTTGTGGTTTTGCAGAAAACTTCATCCGCGTCTACCAAAAGATGCATGTGCATGCTTAAAACGCGTTTTCGCACAAATGCGTGCGCGGGTGCTAAAAAGAGCAGCATCGGCATGCTTAGCACGTCGTTTGGTAGAAATCCACGTGCGCGTTCTGCAAAAAGCACCATTTGCATGCACATCTTGTGGTTTTGCAGAAACCTTCATCCGCGTCTACCAAAAGATGCATGTGCATGCTTAAAACGCGTTTTCGCACAAATGCGTGCGCGGGTGCTAAAAATAGCAGCATCGGCATGCTTAGCACGTCGTTTGGTAGAAATCCACGTGCGCGTTCTGCAAAAAGCACCATTTGCATGCACATCTTGTGGTTTTGCAGAAAACTTCATCCGCGTCTACCAAAAGATGCATGTGCATGCTTAAAACGCGTTTTCGCACAAATGCGTGCGCGGGTGCTAAAAAGAGCAGCATCGGCATGCTTAGCACGTCGTTTGGTAGAAATCCACGTGCGCGTTCTGCCAAAAGCACCATTTGCATGCACATCTTGTGGTTTTGCAGAAAACTTCTTCCGCGTCTACCAAAAGATGCATGTGCATGCTTAAAACGCGTTTTCGCACAAATGCGTGCGCGGGTGCTAAAAAGAGCAGCATCGGCATGCTTAGCACGTCGTTTGGTAGAAATCCACGTGCGCGTTCTGCCAAAAGCACCATTTGCATGCACATCTTGTGGTTTTGCAGAAAACTTCATCCGCGTCTACCAAAAGATGCATGTGCCTGCTTAAAACGCGTTTTCGCACAAATCCGTGCGCGGGTGCTAAAAAGAGCAGCATCGGCATGCTTAGCACGTCGTTTGGTAGAAATCCACGTGCGCGTTCTGCAAAAAGCACCATTTGCATGCACATCTTGTGGTTTTGCAGAAAACTTCATCCGCGTCTACCAAAAGATGCATGTGCATGCTTAAAACGCGTTTTCGCACAAATGCGTGCGCGGGTGCTAAAAAGAGCAGCATCGGCATGCTTAGCACGTCGTTTGGTAGAAATCCACGAGCGCGTTCTGCAAAAAGCACCATTTGCATGCACATCTTGTGGTTTTGCAGAAAACTTCATCCGCGTCTACCAAAAGATGCATGTGCATGCTTAAAACGCGTTTTCGCACAAATGCGTGCGCGGGTGCTAAAAAGAGCAGCATCGGCATGCTTAGCACGTCGTTTGGTAGAAATCCACGTGCGCGTTCTGCAAAAACCACCATTTGCATGCACATCTTGTGGTTTTGCAGAAACCTTCATCCGCGTCTACCAAAAGATGCATGTGCATGCTTAAAACGCGTTTTCGCACAAATGCGTGCGCGGGTGCTAAAAATAGCAGCATCGGCATGCTTAGCACGTCGTTTGGTAGAAATCCACGTGCGCGTTCTGCAAAAAGCACCATTTGCATGCACATCTTGTGGTTTTGCAGAAAACTTCATCCGCGTCTACCAAAAGATGCATGTGCATGCTTAAAACGCGTTTTCGCACAAATGCGTGCGCGGGTGCTAAAAAGAGCAGCATCGGCATGCTTAGCACGTCGTTTGGTAGAAATCCACGTGCGCGTTCTGCCAAAAGCACCATTTGCATGCACATCTTGTGGTTTTGCAGAAAACTTCTTCCGCGTCTACCAAAAGATGCATGTGCATGCTTAAAACGCGTTTTCGCACAAATGCGTGCGCGGGTGCTAAAAAGAGCAGCATCGGCATGCTTAGCACGTCGTTTGGTAGAAATCCACGTGCGCGTTCTGCCAAAAGCACCATTTGCATGCACATCTTGTGGTTTTGCAGAAAACTTCATCCGCGTCTACCAAAAGATGCATGTGCCTGCTTAAAACGCGTTTTCGCACAAATCCGTGCGCGGGTGCTAAAAAGAGCAGCATCGGCATGCTTAGCACGTCGTTTGGTAGAAATCCACGTGCGCGTTCTGCAAAAAGCACCATTTGCATGCACATCTTGTGGTTTTGCAGAAAACTTCATCCGCGTCTACCAAAAGATGCATGTGCATGCTTAAAACGCGTTTTCGCACAAATGCGTGCGCGGGTGCTAAAAAGAGCAGCATCGGCATGCTTAGCACGTCGTTTGGTAGAAATCCACGAGCGCGTTCTGCAAAAAGCACCATTTGCATGCACATCTTGTGGTTTTGCAGAAAACTTCATCCGCGTCTACCAAAAGATGCATGTGCATGCTTAAAACGCGTTTTCGCACAAATGCGTGCGCGGGTGCTAAAAAGAGCAGCATCGGCATGCTTAGCACGTCGTTTGGTAGAAATCCACGTGCGCGTTCTGCAAAAACCACCATTTGCATGCACATCTTGTGGTTTTGCAGAAACCTTCATCCGCGTCTACCAAAAGATGCATGTGCATGCTTAAAACGCGTTTTCGCACAAATGCGTGCGCGGGTGCTAAAAATAGCAGCATCGGCATGCTTAGCACGTCGTTTGGTAGAAATCCACGTGCGCGTTCTGCAAAAAGCACCATTTGCATGCACATGTTGTGGTTTTGCAGAAAACTTCATCCGCGTCTACCAAAAGATGCATGTGCATGCTTAAAACGCGTTTTCGCACAAATGCGTGCGCGGGTGCTAAAAAGAGCAGCATCGGCATGCTTAGCACGTCGTTGGGTAGAAATCCACGTGCGCGTTCTGCCAAAAGCACCATTTGCATGCACATCTTGTGGTTTTGCAGAAAACTTCTTCCGCGTCTACCAAAAGATGCATGTGCATGCTTAAAACGCGTTTTCGCACAAATCCGTGCGCGGGTGCTAAAAAGAGCAGCATCGGCAAGCTTAGCACGTCGTTTGGTAGAAATCCACGTGCGCGTCCTGCAAAAAGCACCATTTGCATGCACATCTTGTGGTTTTGCAGAAAACTTCATCCGCGTCTACCAAAAGATGCATGTGCATGCATAAAACGCGTTTTCGCACAAATGCGTGCGCGGGTGCTAAAAAGAGCAGCATCGGCATGCTTAGCACGTCGTTTGGTAGAAATCCACGTGCGCGTTCTGCAAAAAGCACCATTTGCATGCACATCTTGTGGTTTTGCAGAAAACTTCATCCGCGTCTACCAAAAGATGTATGTGCATGCTTAAAACGCGTTTTCGCACAAATGCGTGCGCGGGTGCTAAAAAGAGCAGCATCGGCATGCTTAGCACGTCGTTTGGTAGAAATCCACGTGCGCGTTCTGGCAAAAGCACCATTTGCATGCACATCTTGTGGTTTTGAAGAAAACTTCATCCGCGTCTACCAAAAGATGCATGTGCATGCTTAAAACGCGTTTTCGCACAAATCCGTGCGCGGGTGCTAAAAAGAGCAGCATCGGCATGCTTAGCACGTCGTTTGGTAGAAATCCACGTGCGCGTTCTGCCAAAAGCACCATTTGCATGCACATCTTGTGGTTTTGCAGAAAACTTCATCCGCGTCTACCAAAAGATGCATGTGCATGCTTAAAACGCGTTTTCGCACAAATCCGTGCGCGGGTGCTAAAAAGAGCAGCATCGGCATGCTTAGCACGTCGTTTGGTAGAAATCCACGTGCGCGTTCTGCAAAAAGCACCATTTGCATGCACATCTTGTGGTTTTGCAGAAAACTTCATCCGCGTCTACCAAAAGATGCATGCGCATGCTTAAAACGCGTTTTCGCACAAATGCGTGCGCGGGTGCTAAAAAGAGCAGCATCGGCATGCTTAGCACGTCGTTTGGTAGAAATCCATGAGCGCGTTCTGCAAAAAGCACCATTTGCATGCACATCTTGTGGTTTTGCAGAAAACTTCATCCGCGTCTACCAAAAGATGCATGTGCATGCTTAAAACGCGTTTTCGCACAAATGCGTGCGCGGGTGCTAAAAAGAGCAGCATCGGCATGCTTAGCATGTCGTTTGGTAGAAATCCACGTGCGCGTTCTGCCAAAAGCACCATTTGCATGCACATCTTGTGGTTTTGCAGAAAACTTCATCCGCGTCTACCAAAAGATGCATGTGCATGCTTAAAACGCGTTTTCGCACAAATCCGTGCGCGGGTGCTAAAAAGAGCAGCATCGGCATGCTTAGCACGTCGTTTGGTAGAAATCCACGTGCGCGTTCTGCAAAAAGCACCATTTGCATGCACATCTTGTGGTTTTGCAGAAAACTTCATCCGCGTCTACCAAAAGATGCATGTGCATGCTTAAAACGCGTTTTCGCACAAATGCGTGCGCGGGTGCTAAAAAGAGCAGCATCGGCATGCTTAGCACGTCGTTTGGTAGAAATCCACGTGCGCGTTCTGCCAAAAGCACCATTTGCATGCACATCTTGTGGTTTTGCAGAAAACTTCATCCGCGTCTACCAAAAGATGCATGTGCATGCTTAAAACGCGTTTTCGCACAAATCCGTGCGCGGGTGCTAAAAAGAGCAGCATCGGCATGCTTAGCACGTCGTTTGGTAGAAATCCACGTGCGCGTTCTGCCAAAAGCACCATTTGCATGCACATCTTGTGGTTTTGCAGAAAACTTCATCCGCGTCTACCAAAAGATGCATGTGCATGCTTAAAACGCGTTTTCGCACAAATCCGTGCGCGGGTGCTAAAAAGAGCAGCATCGGCATGCTTAGCACGTCGTTTGGTAGAAATCCACGTGCGCGTTCTGCAAAAAGCACCATTTGCATGCACATCTTGTGGTTTTGCAGAAAACTTCATCCGCGTCTACCAAAAGATGCATGCGCATGCTTAAAACGCGTTTTCGCACAAATGCGTGCGCGGGTGCTAAAAAGAGCAGCATCGGCATGCTTAGCACGTCGTTTGGTAGAAATCCACGAGCGCGTTCTGCAAAAAGCACCATTTGCATGCACATCTTGTGGTTTTGCAGAAAACTTCATCCGCGTGTACCAAAAGATGCATGTGCATGCTTAAAACGCGTTTTCGCACAAATGCGTGCGCGGGTGCTAAAAAGAGCAGCATCGGCATGCTTAGCATGTCGTTTGGTAGAAATCCACGTGCGCGTTCTGCCAAAAGCACCATTTGCATGCACATCTTGTGGTTTTGCAGAAAACTTCATCCGCGTCTACCAAAAGATGCATGTGCATGCTTAAAACGCGTTTTCGCACAAATCCGTGCGCGGGTGCTAAAAAGAGCAGCATCGCATGCCTAGCACGTCGTTTGGTAGAAATCCACGTGCGCGTTTTGCAAAAAGCACCATTTGCATGCACATCTTGTGGTTTTGCAGAAAACTTCATCCGCGTCTACCAAAAGATGCATGTGCATGCTTAAAACGCGTTCTCGCACAAATGCGTGCGCGGGTGCTAAAAAGAGCAGCATCGGCATGCTTAGCACGTCGTTTGGTAGAAATCCACGTGCGCGTTCTGCCAAAAGCACCATTTGCATGCACATCTTGTGGTTTTGCAGAAAACTTCATCCGCGTCTACCAAAAGATGCATGTGCATGCTTAAAACGCGTTTTCGCACAAATGCGTGCGCGGGTGCTAAAAAGAGCAGCATCGGCATGCTTAGCACGTCGTTTGGTAGAAATCCACGTGCGCGTTCTGCAAAAAGCACCATTTGCATGCACATCTTGTGGTTTTGCAGAAAACTTCATCCGCGTCTACCAAAAGATGCATGTGCATGCTTAAAACGCGTTTTCGCACAAATGCGTGCGCGGGTGCTAAAAAGAGCAGCATCGGCATGCTTAGCACGTCGTTTGGTAGAAATCCACGTGCGCGTTCTGCCAAAAGCACCATTTGCATGCACATCTTGTGGTTTTGCAGAAAACTTCATCCGCGTCTACCAAAAGATGCATGTGCATGCTTAAAACGCGTTTTCGCACAAATGCGTGCGCGGGTGCTAAAAAGAGCAGCATCGGCATGCTTAGCACGTCGTTTGGTAGAAATCCACGTGCGCGTTCTGCAAAAAGCACCATTTGCATGCACATCTTGTGGTTTTGCAGAAAACTTCATCCGCGTCTACCAAAAGATGCATGTGCATGCTTAAAACGCGTTTTCGCACAAATGCGTGCGCGGGTGCTAAAAAGAGCAGCATCGGCATGCTTAGCACGTCGTTTGGTAGAAATCCACGTGCGCGTTCTGCCAAAAGCACCATTTGCATGCACATCTTGTGGTTTTGCAGAAAACTTCATCCGCGTCTACCAAAAGATGCATGTGCATGCTTAAAACGCGTTTTCGCACAAATCCGTGCGCGGGTGCTAAAAAGAGCAGCATCGGCATGCTTAGCACGTCGTTTGGTAGAAATCCACGTGCGCGTTCTGCAAAAAGCACCATTTGCATGCACATCTTGTGGTTTTGCAGAAAACTTCATCCGCGTCTACCAAAAGATGCATGTGCATGCTTAAAACGCGTTTTCGCACAAATGCGTGCGCGGGTGCTAAAAAGAGCAGCATCGGCATGCTTAGCACGTCGTTTGGTAGAAATCCACGAGCGCGTTCTGCAAAAAGCACCATTTGCATGCACATCTTGTGGTTTTGCAGAAAACTTCATCCGCGTCTACCAAAAGATGCATGTGCATGCTTAAAACGCGTTTTCGCACAAATGCGTGCGCGGGTGCTAAAAAGAGCAGCATCGGCATGCTTAGCACGTCGTTTGGTTGAAATCCACGTGCGCGTTCTGCCAAAAGCACCATTTGCGTGCACATCTTGTGGTTTTGCAGAAAACTTCATCCGCGTCTACCAAAAGATGCATGTGCATGCTTAAAACGCGTTTTCGCACAAATCCGTGCGCGGGTGCTAAAAAGAGCAGCATCGGCATGCTTAGCACGTCGTTTGGTAGAAATCCACGTGCGCGTTCTGCAAAAAGCACCATTTGCATGCACATCTTGTGCTTTTGCAGAAAACTTCATCCGCGTCTACCAAAAGATGCATGTGCATGCTTAAAACGCGTTTTCGCACAAATGCGTGCGCGGGTGCTAAAAAGAGCAGCATCGGCATGCTTAGCACGTCGTTTGGTAGAAATCCACGTGCGCGTTCTGCCAAAAGCACCATTTGCATGCACATCTTGTGGTTTTGCAGAAACTTCATCCGCGTCTACCAAAAGATGCATGTGCATGCTTAAAACGCGTTTTCGCACAAATCCGTGCGCGGGTGCTAAAAAGAGCAGCATCGGCATGCTTAGCACGTTGTTTGGTAGAAATCCACGTGCGCGTTCTGCAAAAAGCACCATTTGCATGCACATCTTGTGGTTTTGCAGCAAACTTCATCCGCGTCTACCAAAAGATGCATGTGCATGCATAAAACGCGTTTTCGCACAAATGCGTGCGCGGGTGCTAAAACGAGCAGCATCGGCATGCTTAGCACGTCGTTTGGTTGAAATCCACGTGCGCGTTCTGCCAAAAGCACCATTTGCATGCACATCTTGTGGTTTTGCAGAAAACTTCATCCGCGTTTACCAAAAGATGCATGTGCATGCTTAAAACGCGTTTTCGCACAAATCCGTGCGCGGGTGCTAAAAAGAGCAGCAACGGCATGCTTAGCACGTCGTTTGGTAGAAATCCACGTGCGCGTTCTGCAAAAAGCACCATTTGCATGCACATCTTTTGGTTTTGCAGAAAACTTCATCCGCGTCTACCAAAAGATGCATGTGCATGCTTAAAACGCGTTTTCGCACAAATCCGTGCGCGGGTGCTAAAAAGAGCAGCATCGGCATGCTTAGCACGTCGTTTGGTAGAAATCCACGTGCGCGTTCTGCAAAAAGCACCATTTGCATGCACATCTTTTGGTTTTGCAGAAAACTTCATCCGCGTCTACCAAAAGATGCATGTGCATGCTTAAAACGCGTTTTCGCACAAATCCGTGCGCGGGTGCTAAAAAGAGCAGCATCGGCATGCTTAGCACGTCGTTTGGTAGAAATCCACGTGCGCGTTCTGCAAAAAGCACCATTTGCATGCACATCTTGTGGTTTTGCAGAAAACTTCATCCGCGTCTACCAAAAGATGCATGCGCATGCTTAAAACGCGTTTTCGCACAAATGCGTGCGCGGGTGCTAAAAAGAGCAGCATCAACATGCTTAGCACGTCGTTTGGTAGAAATCCGCGTGCGCGTTCTGCAAAAAGCACCATTTGCATGCACATCTTGTGGTTTTGCAGAAAACTTCATCCGCGTCTACCAAAAGATGCATGTGCATGCTTAAAACGCGTTTTCGCACAAATGCGTGCGCGGGTGCTAAAAAGAGCAGCATCGGCATGCTTAGCACGTCGTTTGGTAGAAATCCACGTGCGCGTTCTGCAAAAAGCACCATTTGCACGCACATCTTGTGGTTTTGCAGAAAACTTCATCCGCGTCTACCAAAAGACGCATGTGCATGCTTAAAACGCGTTTTCGCACAAATGCGTGCGCGGGTGCTAAAAAGAGCAGCATCGGCATGCTTAGCACGTCGTTTGGTAGAAATCCACGTGCGCGTTCTGCCAAAAGCACCATTTGCATGCACATCTTGTGGTTTTGCAGAAAACTTCATCCGCGTCTACCAAAAGATGCATGTGCATGCTTAAAACGCGTTTTCGCACAAATCCGTGCGCGGGTGCTAAAAAGAGCAGCATCGGCATGCTTAGCACGTCGTTTGGTAGAAATCCACGTGCGCGTTCTGCAAAAAGCACCATTTGCATGCACATCTTGTGGTTTTGCAGAAAACTTCATCCGCGTCCACCAAAAGACGCATGTGCATGCTTAAAAGGCGTTTTCGCACAAATGCGTGCGCGGGTGCTAAAAAGAGCAGCATCGGCATGCTTAGCACGTCGTTTGGTAGAAATCCACGAGCGCGTTCTGCAAAAAGCACCATTTGCATGCACATCTTGTGGTTTTGCAGAAAACTTCATCCGCGTCTACCAAAAGATGCATGTGCATGCTTAAAACGCGTTTTCGCACAAATGCGTGCGCGGGTGCTAAAAAGAGCAGCATCGGCATGCTTAGCACGTCGTTTGGTTGAAATCCACGTGCGTGTTCTGCCAAAAGCACCATTTGCGTGCACATCTTGTGGTTTTGCAGAAAACTTCATCCGCGTCTACCAAAAGATGCACGTGCATGCTTAAAACGCGTTTTCGCACAAATCCGTGCGCGGGTGCTAAAAAGAGCAGCATCGGCATGCTTAGCACGTCGTTTGGTAGAAATCCACGTGCGCGTTCTGCAAAAAGCACCATTTGCATGCACATCTTGTGGTTTTGCAGAAAACTTCATCCGCGTCTACCAAAAGATGCATGTGCATGCTTAAAACGCGTTTTCGCACAAATGCGTGCGCGGGTGCTAAAAAGAGCAGCATCGGCATGCTTAGCACGTCGTTTGGTAGAAATCCACGTGCGCGTTCTGCCAAAAGCACCATTTGCATGCACATCTTGTGGTTTTGCAGCAAACTTCATCCGCGTCTACCAAAAGATGCATGTGCATGCTTAAAACGCGTTTTCGCACAAATCCGTGCGCGGGTGCTAAAAAGAGCAGCATCGGCATGCTTAGCACGTTGTTTGGTAGAAATCCACGTGCGCGTTCTGCAAAAAGCACCATTCGCATGCACATCTTGTGGTTTTGCAGAAAACTTCATCCGCGTCTACCAAAAGATGCATGTGCATGCTTAAAACGCGTTTTCGCACAAATCCGTGCGCGGGTGCTAAAAAGAGCAGCAACGGCATGCTTAGCACGTCGTTTGGTAGAAATCCACGTGCGCGTTCTGCAAAAAGCACCATTTGCATGCACATCTTGTGGTTTTGCAGAAAACTTCATCCGCGTCTACCAAAATATGCATGTGCATGCTTAAAACGCGTTTTCGCACAAATCCGTGCGCGGGTGCTAAAAAGAGCAGCATCGGCATGCTTAGCACGTCGTTTGGTAGAAATCCACGTGCGCGTTCTGCAAAAAGCACCATTTGCATGCACATCTTGTGGTTTTGCAGAAAACTTCATCCGCGTCTACCAAAAGATGCATGCGCATGCTTAAAACGCGTTTTCGCACAAATGCGTGCGCGGGTGCTAAAAAGAGCAGCATCGGCATGCTTAGCACGTCGTTTGGTAGAAATCCACGAGCGCGTTCTGCAAAAAGCACCATTTGCATGCACATCTTGTGGTTTTGCAGAAAACTTCATCCGCGTGTACCAAAAGATGCATGTGCATGCTTAAAACGCGTTTTCGCACAAATGCGTGCGCGGGTGCTAAAAAGAGCAGCATCGGCATGCTTAGCATGTCGTTTGGTAGAAATCCACGTGCGCGTTCTGCCAAAAGCACCATTTGCATGCACATCTTGTGGTTTTGCAGAAAACTTCATCCGCGTCTACCAAAAGATGCATGTGCATGCTTAAAACGCGTTTTCGCACAAATCCGTGCGCGGGTGCTAAAAAGAGCAGCATCGGCATGCTTAGCACGTCGTTTGGTAGAAATCCGCGTGCGCGTTCTGCAAAAAGCACCATTTGCATGCACATCTTGTGGTTTTGCAGAAAACTTCATCCGCGTCTACCAAAAGATGCATGTGCATGCTTAAAACGCGTTTTCGCACAAATGCGTGCGCGGGTGCTAAAAAGAGCAGCATCGGCATGCTTAGCACGTCGTTTGGTAGAAATCCACGTGCGCGTTCTGCAAAAAGCACCATTTGCATGCACATCTTGTGGTTTTGCAGAAAACTTCATCCGCGTCTACCAAAAGATGCATGTGCATGCTTAAAACGCGTTTTCGCACAAATGCGTGCGCGGGTGCTAAAAAGAGCAGCATCGGCATGCTTAGCACGTCGTTTGGTAGAAATCCACGTGCGCGTTCTGCCAAAAGCACCATTTGCATGCACATCTTGTGGTTTTGCAGAAAACTTCATCCGCGTCTACCAAAAGATGCATGTGCATGCTTAAAACGCGTTTTCGCACAAATCCGTGCGCGGGTGCTAAAAAGAGCAGCATCGGCATGCTTAGCACGTCGTTTGGTAGAAATCCACGTGCGCGTTCTGCAAAAAGCACCATTTGCATGCACATCTTGTGGTTTTGCAGAAAACTTCATCCGCGTCTACCAAAAGACGCATGTGCATGCTTAAAAGGCGTTTTCGCACAAATGCGTGCGCGGGTGCTAAAAAGAGCAGCATCGGCATGCTTAGCACGTCGTTTGGTAGAAATCCACGAGCGCGTTCTGCAAAAAGCACCATTTGCATGCACATCTTGTGGTTTTGCAGAAAACTTCATCCGCGTCTACCAAAAGATGCATGTGCATGCTTAAAACGCGTTTTCGCACAAATGCGTGCGCGGGTGCTAAAAAGAGCAGCATCGGCATGCTTAGCACGTCGTTTGGTTGAAATCCACGTGCGTGTTCTGCCAAAAGCACCATTTGCGTGCACATCTTGTGGTTTTGCAGAAAACTTCATCCGCGTCTACCAAAAGATGCACGTGCATGCTTAAAACGCGTTTTCGCACAAATCCGTGCGCGGGTGCTAAAAAGAGCAGCATCGGCATGCTTAGCACGTCGTTTGGTAGAAATCCACGTGCGCGTTCTGCAAAAAGCACCATTTGCATGCACATCTTGTGGTTTTGCAGAAAACTTCATCCGCGTCTACCAAAAGATGCATGTGCATGCTTAAAACGCGTTTTCGCACAAATGCGTGCGCGGGTGCTAAAAAGAGCAGCATCGGCATGCTTAGCACGTCGTTTGGTAGAAATCCACGTGCGCGTTCTGCCAAAAGCACCATTTGCATGCGCATCTTGTGGTTTTGCAGCAAACTTCATCCGCGTCTACCAAAAGATGCATGTGCATGCTTAAAACGCGTTTTCGCACAAATCCGTGCGCGGGTGCTAAAAAGAGCAGCATCGGCATGCTTAGCACGTTGTTTGGTAGAAATCCACGTGCGCGTTCTGCAAAAAGCACCATTTGCATGCACATCTTGTGGTTTTGCAGCAAACTTCATCCGCGTCTACCAAAAGATGCATGTGCATGCTTAAAACGCGTTTTCGCACAAATGCGTGCGCGGGTGCTAAAACGAGCAGCATCGGCATGCTTAGCACGTCGTTTGGTTGAAATCCACGTGCGCGTTCTGCCAAAAGCACCATTTGCATGCACATCTTGTGGTTTTGCAGAAAACTTCATCCGCGTCTACCAAAAGATGCATGTGCATGCTTAAAACGCGTTTTCGCACAAATGCGTGCGCGGGTGCTAAAAAGAGCAGCATCGGCATGCTTAGCACGTCGTTTGGTAGAAATCCACGAGCGCGTTCTGCAAAAAGCACCATTTGCATGCACATCTTGTGGTTTTGCAGAAAACTTCATCCGCGTCTACCAAAAGATGCATGTGCATGCTTAAAACGCGTTTTCGCACAAATGCGTGCGCGGGTGCTAAAAAGAGCAGCATCGGCATGCTTAGCACGTCGTTTGGTAGAAATCCGCGTGCGCGTTCTGCAAAAAGCACCATTTGCATGCACATCTTGTGGTTTTGCAGAAAACTTCATCCGCGTCTACCAAAAGATGCATGTGCATGCTTAAAACGCGTTTTCGCACAAATGCGTGCGCGGCTGCTAAAAAGAGCAGCATCGGCATGCTTAGCACGTCGTTTGGTAGAAATCCACGTGCGCGTTCTGCAAAAAGCACCATTTGCATGCACATCTTGTGGTTTTGCAGAAAACTTCATCCGCGTCTACCAAAAGATGCATGTGCATGCTTAAAACGCGTTTTCGCACAAATGCGTGCGCGGGTGCTAAAAAGAGCAGCATCGGCATGCTTAGCACGTCGTTTGGTAGAAATCCACGTGCGCGTTCTGCCAAAAGCACCATTTGCATGCACATCTTGTGGTTTTGCAGAAAACTTCATCCGCGTCTACCAAAAGATGCATGTGCCTGCTTAAAACGCGTTTTCGCACAAATCCGTGCGCGGGTGCTAAAAAGAGCAGCATCGGCATGCTTAGCACGTCGTTTGGTAGAAATCCACGTGCGCGTTCTGCAAAAAGCACCATTTGCATGCACATCTTGTGGTTTTGCAGAAAACTTCATCCGCGTCTACCAAAAGATGCATGTGCATGCTTAAAACGCGTTTTCGCACAAATGCGTGCGCGGGTGCTAAAAAGAGCAGCATCGGCATGCTTAGCACGTCGTTTGGTAGAAATCCACGAGCGCGTTCTGCAAAAAGCACCATTTGCATGCACATCTTGTGGTTTTGCAGAAAACTTCATCCGCGTCTACCAAAAGATGCATGTGCATGCTTAAAACGCGTTTTCGCACAAATGCGTGCGCGGGTGCTAAAAAGAGCAGCATCGGCATGCTTAGCACGTCGTTTGGTAGAAATCCACGTGCGCGTTCTGCCAAAAGCACCATTTGCATGCACATCTTGTGGTTTTGAAGAAAACTTCATCCGCGTCTACCAAAAGATGCATGTGCATGCTTAAAACGCGTTTTCGCACAAATCCGTGCGCGGGTGCTAAAAAGAGCAGCATCGGCATGCTTAGCACGTCGTTTGGTAGAAATCCACGTGCGCGTTCTGCCAAAAGCACCATTTGCATGCACATCTTGTGGTTTTGCAGAAAACTTCATCCGCGTCTACCAAAAGATGCATGTGCATGCTTAAAACGCGTTTTCGCACAAATCCGTGCGCGGGTGCTAAAAAGAGCAGCATCGGCATGCTTAGCACGTCGTTTGGTAGAAATCCACGTGCGCGTTCTGCAAAAAGCACCATTTGCATGCACATCTTGTGGTTTTGCAGAAAACTTCATCCGCGTCTACCAAAAGATGCATGTGCATGCTTAAAACGCGTTTTCGCACAAATGCGTGCGCGGGTGCTAAAAAGAGCAGCATCGGCATGCTTAGCACGTCGTTTGGTAGAAATCCACGAGCGCGTTCTGCAAAAAGCACCATTTGCATGCACATCTTGTGGTTTTGCAGAAAACTTCATCCGCGTCTACCAAAAGATGCATGTGCATGCTTAAAACGCGTTTTCGCACAAATGCGTGCGCGGGTGCTAAAAAGAGCAGCATCGGCATGCTTAGCACGTCGTTTGGTAGAAATCCACGAGCGCGTTCTGCAAAAAGCACCATTTGCATGCACATCTTGTGGTTTTGCAGAAAACTTCATCCGCGTCTACCAAAAGATGCATGTGCATGCTTAAAACGCGTTTTCGCACAAATGCGTGCGCGGGTGCTAAAAAGAGCAGCATCGGCATGCTTAGCACGTCGTTTGGTAGAAATCCACGTGCGCGTTCTGCCAAAAGCACCATTTGCATGCACATCTTGTGGTTTTGAAGAAAACTTCATCCGCGTCTACCAAAAGATGCATGTGCATGCTTAAAACGCGTTTTCGCACAAATCCGTGCGCGGGTGCTAAAAAGAGCAGCATCGGCATGCTTAGCACGTCGTTTGGTAGAAATCCACGTGCGCGTTCTGCCAAAAGCACCATTTGCATGCACATCTTGTGGTTTTGCAGAAAACTTCATCCGCGTCTACCAAAAGATGCATGTGCATGCTTAAAACGCGTTTTCGCACAAATCCGTGCGCGGGTGCTAAAAAGAGCAGCATCGGCATGCTTAGCACGTCGTTTGGTAGAAATCCACGTGCGCGTTCTGCAAAAAGCACCATTTGCATGCACATCTTGTGGTTTTGCAGAAAACTTCATCCGCGTCTACCAAAAGATGCATGCGCATGCTTAAAACGCGTTTTCGCACAAATGCGTGCGCGGGTGCTAAAAAGAGCAGCATCGGCATGCTTAGCATGTCGTTTGGTAGAAATCCACGTGCGCGTTCTGCCAAAAGCACCATTTGCATGCACATCTTGTGGTTTTGCAGAAAACTTCATCCGCGTCTACCAAAAGATGCATGTGCATGCTTAAAACGCGTTTTCGCACAAATCCGTGCGCGGGTGCTAAAAAGAGCAGCATCGCATGCCTAGCACGTCGTTTGGTAGAAATCCACGTGCGCGTTCTGCAAAAAGCACCATTTGCATGCACATCTTGTGGTTTTGCAGAAAACTTCATCCGCGTCTACCAAAAGATGCATGTGCATGCTTAAAACGCGTTCTCGCACAAATGCGTGCGCGGGTGCTAAAAAGAGCAGCATCGGCATGCTTAGCACGTCGTTTGGTAGAAATCCACGTGCGCGTTCTGCCAAAAGCACCATTTGCATGCACATCTTGTGGTTTTGCAGAAAACTTCATCCGCGTCTACCAAAAGATGCATGTGCATGCTTAAAACGCGTTTTCGCACAAATGCGTGCGCGGGTGCTAAAAAGAGCAGCATCGGCATGCTTAGCACGTCGTTTGGTAGAAATCCGCGTGCGCGTTCTGCAAAAAGCACCATTTGCATGCACATCTTGTGGTTTTGCAGAAAACTTCATCCGCGTCTACCAAAAGATGCATGTGCATGCTTAAAACGCGTTTTCGCACTAATGCGTGCGCGGGTGCTAAAAAGAGCAGCATCGGCATGCTTAGCACGTCGTTTGGTAGAAATCCACGTGCGCGTTCTGCAAAAAGCACCATTTGCATGCACATCTTGTGGTTTTGCAGAAAACTTCATCCGCGTCTACCAAAAGATGCATGTGCATGCTTAAAACGCGTTTTCGCACAAATGCGTGCGCGGGTGCTAAAAAGAGCAGCATCGGCATGCTTAGCACGTCGTTTGGTAGAAATCCACGTGCGCGTTCTGCCAAAAGCACCATTTGCATGCACATCTTGTGGTTTTGCAGAAAACTTCATCCGCGTCTACCAAAAGATGCATGTGCATGCTTAAAACGCGTTTTCGCACAAATCCGTGCGCGGGTGCTAAAAAGAGCAGCATCGGCATGCTTAGCACGTCGTTTGGTAGAAATCCACGTGCGCGTTCTGCAAAAAGCACCATTTGCATGCACATCTTGTGGTTTTGCAGAAAACTTCATCCGCGTCTACCAAAAGATGCATGTGCATGCTTAAAACGCGTTTTCGCACAAATGCGTGCGCGGGTGCTAAAAAGAGCAGCATCGGCATGCTTAGCACGTCGTTTGGTAGAAATCCACGAGCGCGTTCTGCAAAAAGCACCATTTGCATGCACATCTTGTGGTTTTGCAGAAAACTTCATCCGCGTCTACCAAAAGATGCATGTGGATGCTTAAAACGCGTTTTCGCACAAATGCGTGCGCGGGTGCTAAAAAGAGCAGCATCGGCATGCTTAGCACGTCGTTTGGTTGAAATCCACGTGCGCGTTCTGCCAAAAGCACCATTTGCGTGCACATCTTGTGGTTTTGCAGAAAACTTCATCCGCGTCTACCAAAAGATGCATGTGCATGCTTAAAACGCGTTTTCGCACAAATCCGTGCGCGGGTGCTAAAAAGAGCAGCATCGGCATGCTTAGCACGTCGTTTGGTAGAAATCCACGTGCGCGTTCTGCAAAAAGCACCATTTGCATGCACATCTTGTGGTTTTGCAGAAAACTTCATCCGCGTCTACCAAAAGATGCATGTGGATGCTTAAAACGCGTTTTCGCACAAATGCGTGCGCGGGTGCTAAAAAGAGCAGCATCGGCATGCTTAGCACGTCGTTTGGTAGAAATCCACGTGCGCGTTCTGCCAAAAGCACCATTTGCATGCACATCTTGTGGTTTTGCAGAAACTTCATCCGCGTCTACCAAAAGATGCATGTGCATGCTTAAAACGCGTTTTCGCACAAATCCGTGCGCGGGTGCTAAAAAGAGCAGCATCGGCATGCTTAGCACGTTGTTTGGTAGAAATCCACGTGCGCGTTCTGCAAAAAGCACCATTTGCATGCACATCTTGTGGTTTTGCAGCAAACTTCATCCGCGTCTACCAAAAGATGCATGTGCATGCATAAAACGCGTTTTCGCACAAATGCGTGCGCGGGTGCTAAAACGAGCAGCATCGGCATGCTTAGCACGTCGTTTGGTTGAAATCCACGTGCGCGTTCTGCCAAAAGCACCATTTGCATGCACATCTTGTGGTTTTGCAGAAAACTTCATCCGCGTTTACCAAAAGATGCATGTGCATGCTTAAAACGCGTTTTCGCACAAATCCGTGCGCGGGTGCTAAAAAGAGCAGCAACGGCATGCTTAGCACGTCGTTTGGTAGAAATCCACGTGCGCGTTCTGCAAAAAGCACCATTTGCATGCACATCTTGTGGTTTTGCAGAAAACTTCATCCGCGTCTACCAAAAGATGCATGTGCATGCTTAAAACGCGTTTTCGCACAAATCCGTGCGCGGGTGCTAAAAAGAGCAGCATCGGCATGCTTAGCACGTCGTTTGGTAGAAATCCACGTGCGCGTTCTGCAAAAAGCACCATTTGCATGCACATCTTGTGGTTTTGCAGAAAACTTCATCCGCGTCTACCAAAAGATGCATGCGCATGCTTAAAACGCGTTTTCGCACAAATGCGTGCGCGGGTGCTAAAAAGAGCAGCATCGGCATGCTTAGCACGTCGTTTGGTAGAAATCCACGAGCGCGTTCTGCAAAAAGCACCATTTGCATGCACATCTTGTGGTTTTGCAGAAAACTTCATCCGCGTGTACCAAAAGATGCATGTGCATGCTTAAAACGCGTTTTCGCACAAATGCGTGCGCGGGTGCTAAAAAGAGCAGCATCGGCATGCTTAGCATGTCGTTTGGTAGAAATCCACGTGCGCGTTCTGCCAAAAGCACCATTTGCATGCACATCTTGTGGTTTTGCAGAAAACTTCATCTGCGTCTACCAAAAGATGCATGTGCATGCTTAAAACGCGTTTTCGCACAAATCCGTGCGCGGGTGCTAAAAAGAGCACCATCGGCATGCTTAGCACGTCGTTTGGTAGAAATCCACGTGCGCGTTCTGCAAAAAGCACCATTTGCATGCACATCTTGTGGTTTTGCAGAAAACTTCATCCGCGTCTACCAAAAGATGCATGTGCATGCTTAAAACGCGTTCTCGCACAAATGCGTGCGCGGGTGCTAAAAAGAGCAGCATCGGCATGCTTAGCACGTCGTTTGGTAGAAATCCACGTGCGCGTTCTGCCAAAAGCACCATTTGCATGCACATCTTGTGGTTTTGCAGAAAACTTCATCCGCGTCTACCAAAAGATGCATGTGCATGCTTAAAACGCGTTTTCGCACAAATGCGTGCGCGGGTGCTAAAAAGAGCAGCATCGGCATGCTTAGCACGTCGTTTGGTAGAAATCCGCGTGCGCGTTCTGCAAAAAGCACCATTTGCATGCACATCTTGTGGTTTTGCAGAAAACTTCATCCGCGTCTACCAAAAGATGCATGTGCATGCTTAAAACGCGTTTTCGCACAAATGCATGCGCGGGTGCTAAAAAGAGCAGCATCGGCATGCTTAGCACGTCGTTTGGTAGAAATCCACGTGCGCGTTCTGCAAAAAGCACCATTTGCATGCACATCTTGTGGTTTTGCAGAAAACTTCATCCGCGTCTACCAAAAGATGCATGTGCATGCTTAAAACGCGTTTTCGCACAAATGCGTGCGCGGGTGCTAAAAAGAGCAGCATCGGCATGCTTAGCACGTCGTTTGGTAGAAATCCACGTGCGCGTTCTGCCAAAAGCACCATTTGCATGCACATCTTGTGGTTTTGCAGAAAACTTCATCCGCGTCTACCAAAAGATGCATGTGCATGCTTAAAACGCGTTTTCGCACAAATCCGTGCGCGGGTGCTAAAAAGAGCAGCATCGGCATGCTTAGCACGTCGTTTGGTAGAAATCCACGTGCGCGTTCTGCAAAAAGCACCATTTGCATGCACATCTTGTGGTTTTGCAGAAAACTTCATCCGCGTCTACCAAAAGACGCATGTGCATGCTTAAAAGGCGTTTTCGCACAAATGCGTGCGCGGGTGCTAAAAAGAGCAGCATCGGCATGCTTAGCACGTCGTTTGGTAGAAATCCACGAGCGCGTTCTGCAAAAAGCACCATTTGCATGCACATCTTGTGGTTTTGCAGAAAACTTCATCCGCGTCTACCAAAAGATGCATGTGCATGCTTAAAACGCGTTTTCGCACAAATGCGTGCGCGGGTGCTAAAAAGAGCAGCATCGGCATGCTTAGCACGTCGTTTGGTTGAAATCCACGTGCGTGTTCTGCCAAAAGCACCATTTGCGTGCACATCTTGTGGTTTTGCAGAAAACTTCATCCGCGTCTACCAAAAGATGCACGTGCATGCTTAAAACGCGTTTTCGCACAAATCCGTGCGCGGGTGCTAAAAAGAGCAGCATCGGCATGCTTAGCACGTCGTTTGGTAGAAATCCACGTGCGCGTTCTGCAAAAAGCACCATTTGCATGCACATCTTGTGGTTTTGCAGAAAACTTCATCCGCGTCTACCAAAAGATGCATGTGCATGCTTAAAACGCGTTTTCGCACAAATGCGTGCGCGGGTGCTAAAAAGAGCAGCATCGGCATGCTTAGCACGTCGTTTGGTAGAAATCCACGTGCGCGTTCTGCAAAAAGCACCATTTGCATGCACATCTTGTGGTTTTGCAGAAAACTTCATCCGCGTCTACCAAAAGATGCATGTGCATGCTTAAAACGCGTTTTCGCACAAATGCGTGCGCGGGTGCTAAAAAGAGCAGCATCGGCATGCTTAGCACGTCGTTTGGTAGAAATCCACGTGCGCGTTCTGCCAAAAGCACCATTTGCATGCACATCTTGTGGTTTTGCAGAAACTTCATCCGCGTCTACCAAAAGATGCATGTGCATGCTTAAAACGCGTTTTCGCACAAATCCATGCGCGGGTGCTAAAAAGAGCAGCATCGGCATGCTTAGCACGTTGTTTGGTAGAAATCCACGTGCGCGTTCTGCAAAAAGCACCATTTGCATGCACATCTTGTGGTTTTGCAGCAAACTTCATCCGCGTCTACCAAAAGATGCATGTGCATGCATAAAACGCGTTTTCGCACAAATGCGTGCGCGGGTGCTAAAACGAGCAGCATCGGCATGCTTAGCACGTCGTTTGGTTGAAATCCACGTGCGCGTTCTGCCAAAAGCACCATTTGCATGCACATCTTGTGGTTTTGCAGAAAACTTCATCCGCGTTTACCAAAAGATGCATGTGCATGCTTAAAACGCGTTTTCGCACAAATCCGTGCGCGGGTGCTAAAAAGAGCAGCAACGGCATGCTTAGCACGTCGTTTGGTAGAAATCCACGTGCGCGTTCTGCAAAAAGCACCATTTGCATGCACATCTTGTGGTTTTGCAGAAAACTTCATCCGCGTCTACCAAAAGATGCATGTGCATGCTTAAAACGCGTTTTCGCACAAATCCGTGCGCGGGTGCTAAAAAGAGCAGCATCGGCATGCTTAGCACGTCGTTTGGTAGAAATCCACGTGCGCGTTCTGCAAAAAGCACCATTTGCATGCACATCTTGTGGTTTTGCAGAAAACTTCATCCGCGTCTACCAAAAGATGCATGCGCATGCTTAAAACGCGTTTTCGCACAAATGCGTGCGCGGGTGCTAAAAAGAGCAGCATCGGCATGCTTAGCACGTCGTTTGGTAGAAATCCACGAGCGCGTTCTGCAAAAAGCACCATTTGCATGCACATCTTGTGGTTTTGCAGAAAACTTCATCCGCGTGTACCAAAAGATGCATGTGCATGCTTAAAACGCGTTTTCGCACAAATGCGTGCGCGGGTGCTAAAAAGAGCAGCATCGGCATGCTTAGCATGTCGTTTGGTAGAAATCCACGTGCGCGTTCTGCCAAAAGCACCATTTGCATGCACATCTTGTGGTTTTGCAGAAAACTTCATCTGCGTCTACCAAAAGATGCATGTGCATGCTTAAAACGCGTTTTCGCACAAATCCGTGCGCGGGTGCTAAAAAGAGCACCATCGGCATGCTTAGCACGTCGTTTGGTAGAAATCCACGTGCGCGTTCTGCAAAAAGCACCATTTGCATGCACATCTTGTGGTTTTGCAGAAAACTTCATCCGCGTCTACCAAAAGATGCATGTGCATGCTTAAAACGCGTTCTCGCACAAATGCGTGCGCGGGTGCTAAAAAGAGCAGCATCGGCATGCTTAGCACGTCGTTTGGTAGAAATCCACGTGCGCGTTCTGCCAAAAGCACCATTTGCATGCACATCTTGTGGTTTTGCAGAAAACTTCATCCGCGTCTACCAAAAGATGCATGTGCATGCTTAAAACGCGTTTTCGCACAAATGCGTGCGCGGGTGCTAAAAAGAGCAGCATCGGCATGCTTAGCACGTCGTTTGGTAGAAATCCGCGTGCGCGTTCTGCAAAAAGCACCATTTGCATGCACATCTTGTGGTTTTGCAGAAAACTTCATCCGCGTCTACCAAAAGATGCATGTGCATGCTTAAAACGCGTTTTCGCACAAATGCATGCGCGGGTGCTAAAAAGAGCAGCATCGGCATGCTTAGCACGTCGTTTGGTAGAAATCCACGTGCGCGTTCTGCAAAAAGCACCATTTGCATGCACATCTTGTGGTTTTGCAGAAAACTTCATCCGCGTCTACCAAAAGATGCATGTGCATGCTTAAAACGCGTTTTCGCACAAATGCGTGCGCGGGTGCTAAAAAGAGCAGCATCGGCATGCTTAGCACGTCGTTTGGTAGAAATCCACGTGCGCGTTCTGCCAAAAGCACCATTTGCATGCACATCTTGTGGTTTTGCAGAAAACTTCATCCGCGTCTACCAAAAGATGCATGTGCATGCTTAAAACGCGTTTTCGCACAAATCCGTGCGCGGGTGCTAAAAAGAGCAGCATCGGCATGCTTAGCACGTCGTTTGGTAGAAATCCACGTGCGCGTTCTGCAAAAAGCACCATTTGCATGCACATCTTGTGGTTTTGCAGAAAACTTCATCCGCGTCTACCAAAAGACGCATGTGCATGCTTAAAAGGCGTTTTCGCACAAATGCGTGCGCGGGTGCTAAAAAGAGCAGCATCGGCATGCTTAGCACGTCGTTTGGTAGAAATCCACGAGCGCGTTCTGCAAAAAGCACCATTTGCATGCACATCTTGTGGTTTTGCAGAAAACTTCATCCGCGTCTACCAAAAGATGCATGTGCATGCTTAAAACGCGTTTTCGCACAAATGCGTGCGCGGGTGCTAAAAAGAGCAGCATCGGCATGCTTAGCACGTCGTTTGGTTGAAATCCACGTGCGTGTTCTGCCAAAAGCACCATTTGCGTGCACATCTTGTGGTTTTGCAGAAAACTTCATCCGCGTCTACCAAAAGATGCACGTGCATGCTTAAAACGCGTTTTCGCACAAATCCGTGCGCGGGTGCTAAAAAGAGCAGCATCGGCATGCTTAGCACGTCGTTTGGTAGAAATCCACGTGCGCGTTCTGCAAAAAGCACCATTTGCATGCACATCTTGTGGTTTTGCAGAAAACTTCATCCGCGTCTACCAAAAGATGCATGTGCATGCTTAAAACGCGTTTTCGCACAAATGCGTGCGCGGGTGCTAAAAAGAGCAGCATCGGCATGCTTAGCACGTCGTTTGGTAGAAATCCACGTGCGCGTTCTGCCAAAAGCACCATTTGCATGCACATCTTGTGGTTTTGCAGCAAACTTCATCCGCGTCTACCAAAAGATGCATGTGCATGCTTAAAACGCGTTTTCGCACAAATCCGTGCGCGGGTGCTAAAAAGAGCAGCATCGGCATGCTTAGCAGGTTGTTTGGTAGAAATCCACGTGCGCGTTCTGCAAAAAGCACCATTTGCATGCACATCTTGTGGTTTTGCAGAAAACTTCATCCGCGTCTACCAAAAGATGCATGTGCATGCTTAAAACGCGTTTTCGCACAAATCCGGGCGCGGGTGCTAAAAAGAGCAGCAACGGCATGCTTAGCACGTCGTTTGGTAGAAATCCACGTGCGCGTTCTGCAAAAAGCACCATTTGCATGCACATCTTGTGGTTTTGCAGAAAACTTCATCCGCGTCTACCAAAAGATGCATGTGCATGCTCAAAACGCGTTTTCGCACAGATCCGTGCGCGGGTGCTAAAAAGAGCAGCATCGGCATGCTTAGCACGTCGTTTGGTAGAAATCCACGTGCGCGTTCTGCAAAAAGCACCATTTGCATGCACATCTTGTGGTTTTGCAGAAAACTTCATCCGCGTCTACCAAAAGATGCATGCGCATGCTTAAAACGCGTTTTCGCACAAATGCGTGCGCGGGTGCTAAAAAGAGCAGCATCGGCATGCTTAGCACGTCGTTTGGTAGAAATCCACGAGCGCCTTCTGCAAAAAGCACCATTTGCATGCACATCTTGTGGTTTTGCAGAAAACTTCATCCGCGTGTACCAAAAGATGCATGTGCATGCTTAAAACGCGTTTTCGCACAAATGCGTGCGCGGGTGCTAAAAAGAGCAGCATCGGCATGCTTAGCATGTCGTTTGGTAGAAATCCACGTGCGCGTTCTGCCAAAAGCACCATTTGAATGCACATCTTGTGGTTTTGCAGAAAACTTCATCCGCGTCTACCAAAAGATGCATGTGCATGCTTAAAACGCGTTTTCGCACAAATCCGTGCGCGGGTGCTAAAAAGAGCACCATCGGCATGCTTAGCACGTCGTTTGGTAGAAATCCACGTGCGCGTTCTGCAAAAAGCACCATTTGCATGCACATCTTGTGGTTTTGCAGAAAACTTCATCCGCGTCTACCAAAAGATGCATGTGCATGCTTAAAACGCGTTCTCGCACAAATGCGTGCGCGGGTGCTAAAAAGAGCAGCATCGGCATGCTTAGCACGTCGTTTGGTAGAAATCCACGTGCGCGTTCTGCCAAAAGCACCATTTGCATGCACATCTTGTGGTTTTGCAGAAAACTTCATCCGCGTCTACCAAAAGATGCATGTGCATGCTTAAAACGCGTTTTCGCACAAATGCGTGCGCGGGTGCTAAAAAGAGCAGCATCGGCATGCTTAGCACGTCGTTTGGTAGAAATCCGCGTGCGCGTTCTGCAAAAAGCACCATTTGCATGCACATCTTGTGGTTTTGCAGAAAACTTCATCCGCGTCTACCAAAAGATGCATGTGCATGCTTAAAACGCGTTTTCGCACAAATGCGTGCGCGGGTGCTAAAAAGAGCAGCATCGGCATGCTTAGCACGTCGTTTGGTAGAAATCCACGTGCGCGTTCTGCAAAAAGCACCATTTGCATGCACATCTTGTGGTTTTGCAGAAAACTTCATCCGCGTCTACCAAAAGATGCATGTGCATGCTTAAAACGCGTTTTCGCACAAATGCGTGCGCGGGTGCTAAAAAGAGCAGCATCGGCATGCTTAGCACGTCGTTTGGTAGAAATCCACGTGCGCGTTCTGCCAAAAGCACCATTTGCATGCACATCTTGTGGTTTTGCAGAAAACTTCATCCGCGTCTACCAAAAGATGCATGTGCATGCTTAAAACGCGTTTTCGCACAAATCCGTGCGCGGGTGCTAAAAAGAGCAGCATCGGCATGCTTAGCACGTCGTTTGGTAGAAATCCACGTGCGCGTTCTGCAAAAAGCACCATTTGCATGCACATCTTGTGGTTTTGCAGAAAACTTCATCCGCGTCTACCAAAAGACGCATGTGCATGCTTAAAAGGCGTTTTCGCACAAATGCGTGCGCGGGTGCTAAAAAGAGCAGCATCGGCATGCTTAGCACGTCGTTTGGTAGAAATCCACGAGCGCGTTCTGCAAAAAGCACCATTTGCATGCACATCTTGTGGTTTTGCAGAAAACTTCATCCGCGTGTACCAAAAGATGCATGTGCATGCTTAAAACGCGTTTTCGCACAAATGCGTGCGCGGGTGCTAAAAAGAGCAGCATCGGCATGCTTAGCATGTCGTTTGGTAGAAATCCACGTGCGCGTTCTGCCAAAAGCACCATTTGCATGCACATCTTGTGGTTTTGCAGAAAACTTCATCTGCGTCTACCAAAAGATGCATGTGCATGCTTAAAACGCGTTTTCGCACAAATCCGTGCGCGGGTGCTAAAAAGAGCACCATCGGCATGCTTAGCACGTCGTTTGGTAGAAATCCACGTGCGCGTTCTGCCAAAAGCACCATTTGCATGCACATCTTGTGGTTTTGCAGAAAACTTCATCCGCGTCTACCAAAAGATGCATGTGCATGCTTAAAACGCGTTTTCGCACAAATGCGTGCGCGGGTGCTAAAAAGAGCAGCATCGGCATGCTTAGCACGTCGTTTGGTAGAAATCCGCGTGCGCGTTCTGCAAAAAGCACCATTTGCATGCACATCTTGTGGTTTTGCAGAAAACTTCATCCGCGTCTACCAAAAGATGCATGTGCATGCTTAAAACGCGTTTTCGCACAAATGCGTGCGCGGGTGCTAAAAAGAGCAGCATCGGCATGCTTAGCACGTCGTTTGGTAGAAATCCACGTGCGCGTTCTGCAAAAAGCACCATTTGCATGCACATCTTGTGGTTTTGCAGAAAACTTCATCCGCGTCTACCAAAAGATGCATGTGCATGCTTAAAACGCGTTTTCGCACAAATGCGTGCGCGGGTGCTAAAAAGAGCAGCATCGGCATGCTTAGCACGTCGTTTGGTAGAAATCGACGTGCGCGTTCTGCCAAAAGCACCATTTGCATGCACATCTTGTGGTTTTGCAGAAAACTTCATCCGCGTCTACCAAAAGATGCATGTGCCTGCTTAAAACGCGTTTTCGCACAAATCCGTGCGCGGGTGCTAAAAAGAGCAGCATCGGCATGCTTAGCACGTCGTTTGGTAGAAATCCACGTGCGCGTTCTGCAAAAAGCACCATTTGCATGCACATCTTGTGGTTTTGCAGAAAACTTCATCCGCGTCTACCAAAAGATGCATGTGCATGCTTAAAACGCGTTTTCGCACAAATGCGTGCGCGGGTGCTAAAAAGAGCAGCATCGGCATGCTTAGCACGTCGTTTGGTAGAAATCCACGAGCGCGTTCTGCAAAAAGCACCATTTGCATGCACATCTTGTGGTTTTGCAGAAAACTTCATCCGCGTCTACCAAAAGATGCATGTGCATGCTTAAAACGCGTTTTCGCACAAATGCGTGCGCGGGTGCTAAAAAGAGCAGCATCGGCATGCTTAGCACGTCGTTTGGTAGAAATCCACGTGCGCGTTCTGCAAAAAGCACCATTTGCATGCACATCTTGTGGTTTTGCAGAAACCTTCATCCGCGTCTACCAAAAGATGCATGTGCATGCTTAAAACGCGTTTTCGCACAAATGCGTGCGCGGGTGCTAAAAATAGCAGCATCGGCATGCTTAGCACGTCGTTTGGTAGAAATCCACGTGCGCGTTCTGCAAAAAGCACCATTTGCATGCACATCTTGTGGTTTTGCAGAAAACTTCATCCGCGTCTACCAAAAGATGCATGTGCATGCTTAAAACGCGTTTTCGCACAAATGCGTGCGCGGGTGCTAAAAAGAGCAGCATCGGCATGCTTAGCACGTCGTTTGGTAGAAATCCACGTGCGCGTTCTGCCAAAAGCACCATTTGCATGCACATCTTGTGGTTTTGCAGAAAACTTCTTCCGCGTCTACCAAAAGATGCATGTGCATGCTTAAAACGCGTTTTCGCACAAATGCGTGCGCGGGTGCTAAAAAGAGCAGCATCGGCATGCTTAGCACGTCGTTTGGTAGAAATCCACGTGCGCGTTCTGCCAAAAGCACCATTTGCATGCACATCTTGTGGTTTTGCAGAAAACTTCATCCGCGTCTACCAAAAGATGCATGTGCCTGCTTAAAACGCGTTTTCGCACAAATCCGTGCGCGGGTGCTAAAAAGAGCAGCATCGGCATGCTTAGCACGTCGTTTGGTAGAAATCCACGTGCGCGTTCTGCAAAAAGCACCATTTGCATGCACATCTTGTGGTTTTGCAGAAAACTTCATCCGCGTCTACCAAAAGATGCATGTGCATGCTTAAAACGCGTTTTCGCACAAATGCGTGCGCGGGTGCTAAAAAGAGCAGCATCGGCATGCTTAGCACGTCGTTTGGTAGAAATCCACGAGCGCGTTCTGCAAAAAGCACCATTTGCATGCACATCTTGTGGTTTTGCAGAAAACTTCATCCGCGTCTACCAAAAGATGCATGTGCATGCTTAAAACGCGTTTTCGCACAAATGCGTGCGCGGGTGCTAAAAAGAGCAGCATCGGCATGCTTAGCACGTCGTTTGGTAGAAATCCACGTGCGCGTTCTGCAAAAACCACCATTTGCATGCACATCTTGTGGTTTTGCAGAAACCTTCATCCGCGTCTACCAAAAGATGCATGTGCATGCTTAAAACGCGTTTTCGCACAAATGCGTGCGCGGGTGCTAAAAATAGCAGCATCGGCATGCTTAGCACGTCGTTTGGTAGAAATCCACGTGCGCGTTCTGCAAAAAGCACCATTTGCATGCACATCTTGTGGTTTTGCAGAAAACTTCATCCGCGTCTACCAAAAGATGCATGTGCATGCTTAAAACGCGTTTTCGCACAAATGCGTGCGCGGGTGCTAAAAAGAGCAGCACCGGCATGCTTAGCACGTCGTTTGGTAGAAATCCACGAGCGCGTTCTGCAAAAAGCACCATTTGCATGCACATCTTGTGGTTTTGCAGAAAACTTCATCCGCGTCTACCAAAAGATGCATGTGCATGCTTAAAACGCGTTTTCGCACAAATGCGGGCGCGGGTGCTAAAAATAGCAGCATCGGCATGCTTAGCACGTCGTTTGGTAGAAATCCACGTGCGCGTTCTGCAAAAAGCACCATTTGCATGCACATCTTGTGGTTTTGCAGAAAACTTCATCCGCGTCTACCAAAAGATGCATGTGCATGCTTAAAACGCGTTTTCGCACAAATGCGTGCGCGGGTGCTAAAAAGAGCAGCATCGGCATGCTTAGCACGTCGTTTGGTAGAAATCTACGTGCGCGTTCTGCCAAAAGCACCATTTGCATGCACATCTTGTGGTTTTGCAGAAAACTTCATCCGCGTCTACCAAAAGATGCATGTGCATGCTTAAAACGCGTTTTCGCACAAATCCGTGCGCGGGTGCTAAAAAGAGCAGCATCGGCATGCTTAGCACGTCGTTTGGTAGAAATCTACGTGCGCGTTCTGCCAAAAGCACCATTTGCATGCACATCTTGTGGTTTTGCAGAAAACTTCATCCGCGTCTACCAAAAGATGCATGTGCATGCTTAAAACGCGTTTTCGCACAAATCCGTGCGCGGGTGCTAAAAAGAGCGGCATCGGCATGCTAAGCACGTCGTTTGGTAGAAATCCACGTGCGCGTTCTGCAAAAAGCACCATTTGCATGCACATCTTGTGGTTTTGCAGAAAACTTCATCCGCGTCTACCAAAAGATGCATGTGCATGCTTAAAACGCGTTTTCGCACAAATGCGTGCGCGGGTGCTAAAAAGAGCAGCATCCGCATGCTTAGCACGTCGTTTGGTAGAAATCCACGTGCGCGTTCTGCCAAAAGCACCATTTGCATGCACATCTTGTGGTTTTGCAGAAAACTTCATCCGCGTCTACCAAAAGATGCATGTGCATGCTTAAAACGCGTTTTCGCACAAATCCGTGCGCGGGTGCTAAAAAGAGCAGCATCGGCAAGCTTAGCACATCGTTTGGTAGAAATCCACGTGCGCGTTCTGCAAAAAGCACCATTTGCATGCACATCTTGTGGTTTTGCAGAAAACTTCATCCGCGTCTACCAAAAGATGCATGTGCATGCTTAAAACGCGTTTTCGCACAAATGCGTGCGCGGGTGCTAAAAAGAGCAGCATCGGCATGCTTAGCACGTCGTTTGGTAGAAATCCACGTGCGCGTTCTGCAAAAAGCACCATTTGCATGCACATCTTGTGGTTTTGAAGAAAACTTCATCCGCGTCTACCAAAAGATGCATGTGCATGCTTAAAACGCGTTTTCGCACAAATCCGTGCGCGGGTGCTAAAAAGAGCAGCATCGGCATGCTTAGCACGTCGTTTGGTAGAAATCCACGTGCGCGTTCTGCCAAAAGCACCATTTGCATGCACATCTTGTGGTTTTGCAGAAAACTTCATCCGCGTCTACCAAAAGATGCATGTGCATGCTTAAAACGCGTTTTCGCACAAATCCGTGCGCGGGTGCTAAAAAGAGCAGCATCGGCATGCTTAGCACGTCGTTTGGTAGAAATCCACGTGCGCGTTCTGCAAAAAGCACCATTTGCATGCACATCTTGTGGTTTTGCAGAAAACTTCATCCGCGTCTACCAAAAGATGCATGTGCATGCTTAAAACGCGTTTTCGCACAAATCCGTGCGCGGGTGCTAAAAAGAGCGGCATCGGCATGCTAAGCACGTCGTTTGGTAGAAATCCACGTGCGCGTTCTGCAAAAAGCACCATTTGCATGCACATCTTGTGGTTTTGCAGAAAACTTCATCCGCGTCTACCAAAAGATGCATGTGCATGCTTAAAACGCGTTTTCGCACAAATGCGTGCGCGGGTGCTAAAAAGAGCAGCATCCGCATGCTTAGCACGTCGTTTGGTAGAAATCCACGTGCGCGTTCTGCCAAAAGCACCATTTGCATGCACATCTTGTGGTTTTGCAGAAAACTTCATCCGCGTCTACCAAAAGATGCATGTGCATGCTTAAAACGCGTTTTCGCACAAATCCGTGCGCGGGTGCTAAAAAGAGCAGCATCGGCAAGCTTAGCACATCGTTTGGTAGAAATCCACGTGCGCGTTCTGCAAAAAGCACCATTTGCATGCACATCTTGTGGTTTTGCAGAAAACTTCATCCGCGTCTACCAAAAGATGCATGTGCATGCTTAAAACGCGTTTTCGCACAAATGCGTGCGCGGGTGCTAAAAAGAGCAGCATCGGCATGCTTAGCACGTCGTTTGGTAGAAATCCACGTGCGCGTTCTGCAAAAAGCACCATTTGCATGCACATCTTGTGGTTTTGAAGAAAACTTCATCCGCGTCTACCAAAAGATGCATGTGCATGCTTAAAACGCGTTTTCGCACAAATCCGTGCGCGGGTGC
Source organism: Dermacentor andersoni (assembly GCF_023375885.2). Lineage (NCBI taxonomy): Eukaryota > Metazoa > Arthropoda > Arachnida > Ixodida > Ixodidae > Dermacentor > Dermacentor andersoni. The sequence continues at coordinate 228,219 of NW_027314820.1, forward strand.
TAAAAAGAGCAGCATCGGCATGCTTAGCACGTCGTTTGGTAGAAATCCACGTGCGCGTTCTGCCAAAAGCACCATTTGCATGCACATCTTGTGGTTTTGCAGAAAACTTCATCCGCGTCTACCAAAAGATGCATGTGCATGCTTAAAACGCGTTTTCGCACAAATCCGTGCGCGGGTGCTAAAAAGAGCAGCATCGGCATGCTTAGCACGTCGTTTGGTAGAAATCCACGTGCGCGTTCTGCAAAAAGCACCATTTGCATGCACATCTTGTGGTTTTGCAGAAAACTTCATCCGCGTCTATCAAAAGATGCATGCGCATGCTTAAAACGCGTTTTCGCACAAATGCGTGCGCGGGTGCTAAAAAGAGCAGCATCGGCATGCTTAGCACGTCGTTTGGTAGAAATCCACGAGCGCGTTCTGCAAAAAGCACCATTTGCATGCACATCTTGTGGTTTTGCAGAAAACTTCATCCGCGTCTGCCAAAAGATGCATGTGCATGCTTAAAACGCGTTTTCGCACAAATGCGTGCGCGGGTGCTAAAAAGAGCAGCATCGGCATGCTTAGCATGTCGTTTGGTAGAAATCCACGTGCGCGTTCTGCCAAAAGCACCATTTGCATGCACATCTTGTGGTTTTGCAGAAAACCTCATCCGCGTCTACCAAAAGATGCATGTGCATGCTTAAAACGCGTTTTCGCACAAATCCGTGCGCGGGTGCTAAAAAGAGCAGCATCGGCATGCTTAGCACGTCGTTTGGTAGAAATCCACGTGCGCGTTCTGCAAAAAGCACCATTTGCATGCACATCTTGTGGTTTTGCAGAAAACTTCATCCGCGTCTACCAAAAGATGCATGTGCATGCTTAAAACGCGTTTTCGCACAAATGCGTGCGCGGGTGCTAAAAAGAGCAGCATCGGCATGCTTAGCACGTCGTTTGGTAGAAATCCACGTGCGCGTTCTGCCAAAAGCACCATTTGCATGCACATCTTGTGGTTTTGCAGAAAACTTCATCCGCGTCTACCAAAAGATGCATGTGCATGCTTAAAACGCGTTTTCGCACAAATGCGTGCGCGGGTGCTAAAAAGAGCAGCATCGGCATGCTTAGCACGTCGTTTGGTAGAAATCCGCGTGCGCGTTCTGCAAAAAGCACCATTTGCATGCACATCTTGTGGTTTTGCAGAAAACTTCATCCGCGTCTACCAAAAGATGCATGTGCATGCTTAAAACGCGTTTTCGCACAAATGCGTGCGCGGGTGCTAAAAAGAGCAGCATCGGCATGCTTAGCACGTCGTTTGGTAGAAATCCACGTGCGCGTTCTGCAAAAAGCACCATTTGCATGCACATCTTGTGGTTTTGCAGAAAACTTCATCCGCGTCTACCAAAAGATGCATGTGCATGCTTAAAACGCGTTTTCGCACAAATGCGTGCGCGGGTGCTAAAAAGAGCAGCATCGGCATGCTTAGCACGTCGTTTGGTAGAAATCCACGTGCGCGTTCTGCCAAAAGCACCATTTGCATGCACATCTTGTGGTTTTGCAGAAAACTTCATCCGCGTCTACCAAAAGATGCATGTGCCTGCTTAAAACGCGTTTTCGCACAAATCCGTGCGCGGGTGCTAAAAAGAGCAGCATCGGCATGCTTAGCACGTCGTTTGGTAGAAATCCACGTGCGCGTTCTGCAAAAAGCACCATTTGCATGCACATCTTGTGGTTTTGCAGAAAACTTCATCCGCGTCTACCAAAAGATGCATGTGCATGCTTAAAACGCGTTTTCGCACAAATGCGTGCGCGGGTGCTAAAAAGAGCAGCATCGGCATGCTTAGCACGTCGTTTGGTAGAAATCCACGAGCGCGTTCTGCAAAAAGCACCATTTGCATGCACATCTTGTGGTTTTGCAGAAAACTTCATCCGCGTCTACCAAAAGATGCATGTGCATGCTTAAAACGCGTTTTCGCACAAATGCGTGCGCGGGTGCTAAAAAGAGCAGCATCGGCATGCTTAGCACGTCGTTTGGTAGAAATCCACGAGCGCGTTCTGCAAAAAGCACCATTTGCATGCACATCTTGTGGTTTTGCAGAAAACTTCATCCGCGTCTACCAAAAGATGCATGTGCATGCTTAAAACGCGTTTTCGCACAAATGCGTGCGCGGGTGCTAAAAAGAGCAGCATCGGCATGCTTAGCACGTCGTTTGGTAGAAATCCACGTGCGCGTTCTGCAAAAACCACCATTTGCATGCACATCTTGTGGTTTTGCAGAAACCTTCATCCGCGTCTACCAAAAGATGCATGTGCATGCTTAAAACGCGTTTTCGCACAAATGCGTGCGCGGGTGCTAAAAATAGCAGCATCGGCATGCTTAGCACGTCGTTTGGTAGAAATCCACGTGCGCGTTCTGCAAAAAGCACCATTTGCATGCACATCTTGTGGTTTTGCAGAAAACTTCATCCGCGTCTACCAAAAGATGCATGTGCATGCTTAAAACGCGTTTTCGCACAAATGCGTGCGCGGGTGCTAAAAAGAGCAGCATCGGCATGCTTAGCACGTCGTTTGGTAGAAATCCACGTGCGCGTTCTGCCAAAAGCACCATTTGCATGCACATCTTGTGGTTTTGCAGAAAACTTCTTCCGCGTCTACCAAAAGATGCATGTGCATGCTTAAAACGCGTTTTCGCACAAATGCGTGCGCGGGTGCTAAAAAGAGCAGCATCGGCATGCTTAGCACGTCGTTTGGTAGAAATCCACGTGCGCGTTCTGCCAAAAGCACCATTTGCATGCACATCTTGTGGTTTTGCAGAAAACTTCATCCGCGTCTACCAAAAGATGCATGTGCCTGCTTAAAACGCGTTTTCGCACAAATCCGTGCGCGGGTGCTAAAAAGAGCAGCATCGGCATGCTTAGCACGTCGTTTGGTAGAAATCCACGTGCGCGTTCTGCAAAAAGCACCATTTGCATGCACATCTTGTGGTTTTGCAGAAAACTTCATCCGCGTCTACCAAAAGATGCATGTGCATGCTTAAAACGCGTTTTCGCACAAATGCGTGCGCGGGTGCTAAAAAGAGCAGCATCGGCATGCTTAGCACGTCGTTTGGTAGAAATCCACGAGCGCGTTCTGCAAAAAGCACCATTTGCATGCACATCTTGTGGTTTTGCAGAAAACTTCATCCGCGTCTACCAAAAGATGCATGTGCATGCTTAAAACGCGTTTTCGCACAAATGCGTGCGCGGGTGCTAAAAAGAGCAGCATCGGCATGCTTAGCACGTCGTTTGGTAGAAATCCACGTGCGCGTTCTGCAAAAACCACCATTTGCATGCACATCTTGTGGTTTTGCAGAAACCTTCATCCGCGTCTACCAAAAGATGCATGTGCATGCTTAAAACGCGTTTTCGCACAAATGCGTGCGCGGGTGCTAAAAATAGCAGCATCGGCATGCTTAGCACGTCGTTTGGTAGAAATCCACGTGCGCGTTCTGCAAAAAGCACCATTTGCATGCACATCTTGTGGTTTTGCAGAAAACTTCATCCGCGTCTACCAAAAGATGCATGTGCATGCTTAAAACGCGTTTTCGCACAAATGCGTGCGCGGGTGCTAAAAAGAGCAGCATCGGCATGCTTAGCACGTCGTTGGGTAGAAATCCACGTGCGCGTTCTGCCAAAAGCACCATTTGCATGCACATCTTGTGGTTTTGCAGAAAACTTCTTCCGCGTCTACCAAAAGATGCATGTGCATGCTTAAAACGCGTTTTCGCACAAATCCGTGCGCGGGTGCTAAAAAGAGCAGCATCGGCAAGCTTAGCACGTCGTTTGGTAGAAATCCACGTGCGCGTCCTGCAAAAAGCACCATTTGCATGCACATCTTGTGGTTTTGCAGAAAACTTCATCCGCGTCTACCAAAAGATGCATGTGCATGCATAAAACGCGTTTTCGCACAAATGCGTGCGCGGGTGCTAAAAAGAGCAGCATCGGCATGCTTAGCACGTCGTTTGGTAGAAATCCACGTGCGCGTTCTGCAAAAAGCACCATTTGCATGCACATCTTGTGGTTTTGCAGAAAACTTCATCCGCGTCTACCAAAAGATGTATGTGCATGCTTAAAACGCGTTTTCGCACAAATGCGTGCGCGGGTGCTAAAAAGAGCAGCATCGGCATGCTTAGCACGTCGTTTGGTAGAAATCCACGTGCGCGTTCTGGCAAAAGCACCATTTGCATGCACATCTTGTGGTTTTGAAGAAAACTTCATCCGCGTCTACCAAAAGATGCATGTGCATGCTTAAAACGCGTTTTCGCACAAATCCGTGCGCGGGTGCTAAAAAGAGCAGCATCGGCATGCTTAGCACGTCGTTTGGTAGAAATCCACGTGCGCGTTCTGCCAAAAGCACCATTTGCATGCACATCTTGTGGTTTTGCAGAAAACTTCATCCGCGTCTACCAAAAGATGCATGTGCATGCTTAAAACGCGTTTTCGCACAAATCCGTGCGCGGGTGCTAAAAAGAGCAGCATCGGCATGCTTAGCACGTCGTTTGGTAGAAATCCACGTGCGCGTTCTGCAAAAAGCACCATTTGCATGCACATCTTGTGGTTTTGCAGAAAACTTCATCCGCGTCTACCAAAAGATGCATGCGCATGCTTAAAACGCGTTTTCGCACAAATGCGTGCGCGGGTGCTAAAAAGAGCAGCATCGGCATGCTTAGCACGTCGTTTGGTAGAAATCCATGAGCGCGTTCTGCAAAAAGCACCATTTGCATGCACATCTTGTGGTTTTGCAGAAAACTTCATCCGCGTCTACCAAAAGATGCATGTGCATGCTTAAAACGCGTTTTCGCACAAATGCGTGCGCGGGTGCTAAAAAGAGCAGCATCGGCATGCTTAGCATGTCGTTTGGTAGAAATCCACGTGCGCGTTCTGCCAAAAGCACCATTTGCATGCACATCTTGTGGTTTTGCAGAAAACTTCATCCGCGTCTACCAAAAGATGCATGTGCATGCTTAAAACGCGTTTTCGCACAAATCCGTGCGCGGGTGCTAAAAAGAGCAGCATCGGCATGCTTAGCACGTCGTTTGGTAGAAATCCACGTGCGCGTTCTGCAAAAAGCACCATTTGCATGCACATCTTGTGGTTTTGCAGAAAACTTCATCCGCGTCTACCAAAAGATGCATGTGCATGCTTAAAACGCGTTTTCGCACAAATGCGTGCGCGGGTGCTAAAAAGAGCAGCATCGGCATGCTTAGCACGTCGTTTGGTAGAAATCCACGTGCGCGTTCTGCCAAAAGCACCATTTGCATGCACATCTTGTGGTTTTGCAGAAAACTTCATCCGCGTCTACCAAAAGATGCATGTGCATGCTTAAAACGCGTTTTCGCACAAATCCGTGCGCGGGTGCTAAAAAGAGCAGCATCGGCATGCTTAGCACGTCGTTTGGTAGAAATCCACGTGCGCGTTCTGCCAAAAGCACCATTTGCATGCACATCTTGTGGTTTTGCAGAAAACTTCATCCGCGTCTACCAAAAGATGCATGTGCATGCTTAAAACGCGTTTTCGCACAAATCCGTGCGCGGGTGCTAAAAAGAGCAGCATCGGCATGCTTAGCACGTCGTTTGGTAGAAATCCACGTGCGCGTTCTGCAAAAAGCACCATTTGCATGCACATCTTGTGGTTTTGCAGAAAACTTCATCCGCGTCTACCAAAAGATGCATGCGCATGCTTAAAACGCGTTTTCGCACAAATGCGTGCGCGGGTGCTAAAAAGAGCAGCATCGGCATGCTTAGCACGTCGTTTGGTAGAAATCCACGAGCGCGTTCTGCAAAAAGCACCATTTGCATGCACATCTTGTGGTTTTGCAGAAAACTTCATCCGCGTGTACCAAAAGATGCATGTGCATGCTTAAAACGCGTTTTCGCACAAATGCGTGCGCGGGTGCTAAAAAGAGCAGCATCGGCATGCTTAGCATGTCGTTTGGTAGAAATCCACGTGCGCGTTCTGCCAAAAGCACCATTTGCATGCACATCTTGTGGTTTTGCAGAAAACTTCATCCGCGTCTACCAAAAGATGCATGTGCATGCTTAAAACGCGTTTTCGCACAAATCCGTGCGCGGGTGCTAAAAAGAGCAGCATCGCATGCCTAGCACGTCGTTTGGTAGAAATCCACGTGCGCGTTTTGCAAAAAGCACCATTTGCATGCACATCTTGTGGTTTTGCAGAAAACTTCATCCGCGTCTACCAAAAGATGCATGTGCATGCTTAAAACGCGTTCTCGCACAAATGCGTGCGCGGGTGCTAAAAAGAGCAGCATCGGCATGCTTAGCACGTCGTTTGGTAGAAATCCACGTGCGCGTTCTGCCAAAAGCACCATTTGCATGCACATCTTGTGGTTTTGCAGAAAACTTCATCCGCGTCTACCAAAAGATGCATGTGCATGCTTAAAACGCGTTTTCGCACAAATGCGTGCGCGGGTGCTAAAAAGAGCAGCATCGGCATGCTTAGCACGTCGATTGGTAGAAATCCGCGTGCGCGTTCTGCAAAAAGCACCATTTGCATGCACATCTTGTGGTTTTGCAGAAAACTTCATCCGCGTCTACCAAAAGATGCATGTGCATGCTTAAAACGCGTTTTCGCACAAATGCGTGCGCGGGTGCTAAAAAGAGCAGCATCGGCATGCTTAGCACGTCGTTTGGTAGAAATCCACGTGCGCGTTCTGCAAAAAGCACCATTTGCATGCACATCTTGTGGTTTTGCAGAAAACTTCATCCGCGTCTACCAAAAGATGCATGTGCATGCTTAAAACGCGTTTTCGCACAAATGCGTGCGCGGGTGCTAAAAAGAGCAGCATCGGCATGCTTAGCACGTCGTTTGGTAGAAATCCACGTGCGCGTTCTGCCAAAAGCACCATTTGCATGCACATCTTGTGGTTTTGCAGAAAACTTCATCCGCGTCTACCAAAAGATGCATGTGCATGCTTAAAACGCGTTTTCGCACAAATCCGTGCGCGGGTGCTAAAAAGAGCAGCATCGGCATGCTTAGCACGTCGTTTGGTAGAAATCCACGTGCGCGTTCTGCAAAAAGCACCATTTGCATGCACATCTTGTGGTTTTGCAGAAAACTTCATCCGCGTCTACCAAAAGATGCATGTGCATGCTTAAAACGCGTTTTCGCACAAATGCGTGCGCGGGTGCTAAAAAGAGCAGCATCGGCATGCTTAGCACGTCGTTTGGTAGAAATCCACGAGCGCGTTCTGCAAAAAGCACCATTTGCATGCACATCTTGTGGTTTTGCAGAAAACTTTATCCGCGTCTACCAAAAGATGCATGTGCATGCTTAAAACGCGTTTTCGCACAAATGCGTGCGCGGGTGCTAAAAAGAGCAGCATCGGCATGCTTAGCACGTCGTTTGGTTGAAATCCACGTGCGCGTTCTGCCAAAAGCACCATTTGCGTGCACATCTTGTGGTTTTGCAGAAAACTTCATCCGCGTCTACCAAAAGATGCATGTGCATGCTTAAAACGCGTTTTCGCACAAATCCGTGCGCGGGTGCTAAAAAGAGCAGCATCGGCATGCTTAGCACGTCGTTTGGTAGAAATCCACGTGCGCGTTCTGCAAAAAGCACCATTTGCATGCACATCTTGTGCTTTTGCAGAAAACTTCATCCGCGTCTACCAAAAGATGCATGTGCATGCTTAAAACGCGTTTTCGCACAAATGCGTGCGCGGGTGCTAAAAAGAGCAGCATCGGCATGCTTAGCACGTCGTTTGGTAGAAATCCACGTGCGCGTTCTGCCAAAAGCACCATTTGCATGCACATCTTGTGGTTTTGCAGAAACTTCATCCGCGTCTACCAAAAGATGCATGTGCATGCTTAAAACGCGTTTTCGCACAAATCCGTGCGCGGGTGCTAAAAAGAGCAGCATCGGCATGCTTAGCACGTTGTTTGGTAGAAATCCACGTGCGCGTTCTGCAAAAAGCACCATTTGCATGCACATCTTGTGGTTTTGCAGCAAACTTCATCCGCGTCTACCAAAAGATGCATGTGCATGCATAAAACGCGTTTTCGCACAAATGCGTGCGCGGGTGCTAAAACGAGCAGCATCGGCATGCTTAGCACGTCGTTTGGTTGAAATCCACGTGCGCGTTCTGCCAAAAGCACCATTTGCATGCACATCTTGTGGTTTTGCAGAAAACTTCATCCGCGTTTACCAAAAGATGCATGTGCATGCTTAAAACGCGTTTTCGCACAAATCCGTGCGCGGGTGCTAAAAAGAGCAGCAACGGCATGCTTAGCACGTCGTTTGGTAGAAATCCACGTGCGCGTTCTGCAAAAAGCACCATTTGCATGCACATCTTTTGGTTTTGCAGAAAACTTCATCCGCGTCTACCAAAAGATGCATGTGCATGCTTAAAACGCGTTTTCGCACAAATCCGTGCGCGGGTGCTAAAAAGAGCAGCATCGGCATGCTTAGCACGTCGTTTGGTAGAAATCCACGTGCGCGTTCTGCAAAAAGCACCATTTGCATGCACATCTTGTGGTTTTGCAGAAAACTTCATCCGCGTCTACCAAAAGATGCATGCGCATGCTTAAAACGCGTTTTCGCACAAATGCGTGCGCGGGTGCTAAAAAGAGCAGCATCGGCATGCTTAGCACGTCGTTTGGTAGAAATCCACGAGCGCGTTCTGCAAAAAGCACCATTTGCATGCACATCTTGTGGTTTTGCAGAAAACTTCATCCGCGTGTACCAAAAGATGCATGTGCATGCTTAAAACGCGTTTTCGCACAAATGCGTGCGCGGGTGCTAAAAAGAGCAGCATCGGCATGCTTAGCATGTCGTTTGGTAGAAATCCACGTGCGCGTTCTGCCAAAAGCACCATTTGCATGCACATCTTGTGGTTTTGCAGAAAACTTCATCCGCGTCTACCAAAAGATGCATGTGCATGCTTAAAACGCGTTTTCGCACAAATCCGTGCGCGGGTGCTAAAAAGAGCACCATCGGCATGCTTAGCACGTCGTTTGGTAGAAATCCACGTGCGCGTTCTGCAAAAAGCACCATTTGCATGCACATCTTGTGGTTTTGCAGAAAACTTCATCCGCGTCTACCAAAAGATGCATGTGCATGCTTAAAACGCGTTCTCGCACAAATGCGTGCGCGGGTGCTAAAAAGAGCAGCATCGGCATGCTTAGCACGTCGTTTGGTAGAAATCCACGTGCGCGTTCTGCCAAAAGCACCATTTGCATGCACATCTTGTGGTTTTGCAGAAAACTTCATCCGCGTCTACCAAAAGATGCATGTGCATGCTTAAAACGCGTTTTCGCACAAATGCGTGCGCGGGTGCTAAAAAGAGCAGCATCAACATGCTTAGCACGTCGTTTGGTAGAAATCCGCGTGCGCGTTCTGCAAAAAGCACCATTTGCATGCACATCTTGTGGTTTTGCAGAAAACTTCATCCGCGTCTACCAAAAGATGCATGTGCATGCTTAAAACGCGTTTTCGCACAAATGCGTGCGCGGGTGCTAAAAAGAGCAGCATCGGCATGCTTAGCACGTCGTTTGGTAGAAATCCACGTGCGCGTTCTGCAAAAAGCACCATTTGCACGCACATCTTGTGGTTTTGCAGAAAACTTCATCCGCGTCTACCAAAAGACGCATGTGCATGCTTAAAACGCGTTTTCGCACAAATGCGTGCGCGGGTGCTAAAAAGAGCAGCATCGGCATGCTTAGCACGTCGTTTGGTAGAAATCCACGTGCGCGTTCTGCCAAAAGCACCATTTGCATGCACATCTTGTGGTTTTGCAGAAAACTTCATCCGCGTCTACCAAAAGATGCATGTGCATGCTTAAAACGCGTTTTCGCACAAATCCGTGCGCGGGTGCTAAAAAGAGCAGCATCGGCATGCTTAGCACGTCGTTTGGTAGAAATCCACGTGCGCGTTCTGCAAAAAGCACCATTTGCATGCACATCTTGTGGTTTTGCAGAAAACTTCATCCGCGTCTACCAAAAGACGCATGTGCATGCTTAAAAGGCGTTTTCGCACAAATGCGTGCGCGGGTGCTAAAAAGAGCAGCATCGGCATGCTTAGCACGTCGTTTGGTAGAAATCCACGAGCGCGTTCTGCAAAAAGCACCATTTGCATGCACATCTTGTGGTTTTGCAGAAAACTTCATCCGCGTCTACCAAAAGATGCATGTGCATGCTTAAAACGCGTTTTCGCACAAATGCGTGCGCGGGTGCTAAAAAGAGCAGCATCGGCATGCTTAGCACGTCGTTTGGTTGAAATCCACGTGCGTGTTCTGCCAAAAGCACCATTTGCGTGCACATCTTGTGGTTTTGCAGAAAACTTCATCCGCGTCTACCAAAAGATGCACGTGCATGCTTAAAACGCGTTTTCGCACAAATCCGTGCGCGGGTGCTAAAAAGAGCAGCATCGGCATGCTTAGCACGTCGTTTGGTAGAAATCCACGTGCGCGTTCTGCAAAAAGCACCATTTGCATGCACATCTTGTGGTTTTGCAGAAAACTTCATCCGCGTCTACCAAAAGATGCATGTGCATGCTTAAAACGCGTTTTCGCACAAATGCGTGCGCGGGTGCTAAAAAGAGCAGCATCGGCATGCTTAGCACGTCGTTTGGTAGAAATCCACGTGCGCGTTCTGCCAAAAGCACCATTTGCATGCACATCTTGTGGTTTTGCAGCAAACTTCATCCGCGTCTACCAAAAGATGCATGTGCATGCTTAAAACGCGTTTTCGCACAAATCCGTGCGCGGGTGCTAAAAAGAGCAGCATCGGCATGCTTAGCACGTTGTTTGGTAGAAATCCACGTGCGCGTTCTGCAAAAAGCACCATTCGCATGCACATCTTGTGGTTTTGCAGAAAACTTCATCCGCGTCTACCAAAAGATGCATGTGCATGCTTAAAACGCGTTTTCGCACAAATCCGTGCGCGGGTGCTAAAAAGAGCAGCAACGGCATGCTTAGCACGTCGTTTGGTAGAAATCCACGTGCGCGTTCTGCAAAAAGCACCATTTGCATGCACATCTTGTGGTTTTGCAGAAAACTTCATCCGCGTCTACCAAAATATGCATGTGCATGCTTAAAACGCGTTTTCGCACAAATCCGTGCGCGGGTGCTAAAAAGAGCAGCATCGGCATGCTTAGCACGTCGTTTGGTAGAAATCCACGTGCGCGTTCTGCAAAAAGCACCATTTGCATGCACATCTTGTGGTTTTGCAGAAAACTTCATCCGCGTCTACCAAAAGATGCATGCGCATGCTTAAAACGCGTTTTCGCACAAATGCGTGCGCGGGTGCTAAAAAGAGCAGCATCGGCATGCTTAGCACGTCGTTTGGTAGAAATCCACGAGCGCGTTCTGCAAAAAGCACCATTTGCATGCACATCTTGTGGTTTTGCAGAAAACTTCATCCGCGTGTACCAAAAGATGCATGTGCATGCTTAAAACGCGTTTTCGCACAAATGCGTGCGCGGGTGCTAAAAAGAGCAGCATCGGCATGCTTAGCATGTCGTTTGGTAGAAATCCACGTGCGCGTTCTGCCAAAAGCACCATTTGCATGCACATCTTGTGGTTTTGCAGAAAACTTCATCCGCGTCTACCAAAAGATGCATGTGCATGCTTAAAACGCGTTTTCGCACAAATCCGTGCGCGGGTGCTAAAAAGAGCAGCATCGGCATGCTTAGCACGTCGTTTGGTAGAAATCCGCGTGCGCGTTCTGCAAAAAGCACCATTTGCATGCACATCTTGTGGTTTTGCAGAAAACTTCATCCGCGTCTACCAAAAGATGCATGTGCATGCTTAAAACGCGTTTTCGCACAAATGCGTGCGCGGGTGCTAAAAAGAGCAGCATCGGCATGCTTAGCACGTCGTTTGGTAGAAATCCACGTGCGCGTTCTGCAAAAAGCACCATTTGCATGCACATCTTGTGGTTTTGCAGAAAACTTCATCCGCGTCTACCAAAAGATGCATGTGCATGCTTAAAACGCGTTTTCGCACAAATGCGTGCGCGGGTGCTAAAAAGAGCAGCATCGGCATGCTTAGCACGTCGTTTGGTAGAAATCCACGTGCGCGTTCTGCCAAAAGCACCATTTGCATGCACATCTTGTGGTTTTGCAGAAAACTTCATCCGCGTCTACCAAAAGATGCATGTGCATGCTTAAAACGCGTTTTCGCACAAATCCGTGCGCGGGTGCTAAAAAGAGCAGCATCGGCATGCTTAGCACGTCGTTTGGTAGAAATCCACGTGCGCGTTCTGCAAAAAGCACCATTTGCATGCACATCTTGTGGTTTTGCAGAAAACTTCATCCGCGTCTACCAAAAGACGCATGTGCATGCTTAAAAGGCGTTTTCGCACAAATGCGTGCGCGGGTGCTAAAAAGAGCAGCATCGGCATGCTTAGCACGTCGTTTGGTAGAAATCCACGAGCGCGTTCTGCAAAAAGCACCATTTGCATGCACATCTTGTGGTTTTGCAGAAAACTTCATCCGCGTCTACCAAAAGATGCATGTGCATGCTTAAAACGCGTTTTCGCACAAATGCGTGCGCGGGTGCTAAAAAGAGCAGCATCGGCATGCTTAGCACGTCGTTTGGTTGAAATCCACGTGCGTGTTCTGCCAAAAGCACCATTTGCGTGCACATCTTGTGGTTTTGCAGAAAACTTCATCCGCGTCTACCAAAAGATGCACGTGCATGCTTAAAACGCGTTTTCGCACAAATCCGTGCGCGGGTGCTAAAAAGAGCAGCATCGGCATGCTTAGCACGTCGTTTGGTAGAAATCCACGTGCGCGTTCTGCAAAAAGCACCATTTGCATGCACATCTTGTGGTTTTGCAGAAAACTTCATCCGCGTCTACCAAAAGATGCATGTGCATGCTTAAAACGCGTTTTCGCACAAATGCGTGCGCGGGTGCTAAAAAGAGCAGCATCGGCATGCTTAGCACGTCGTTTGGTAGAAATCCACGTGCGCGTTCTGCCAAAAGCACCATTTGCATGCGCATCTTGTGGTTTTGCAGCAAACTTCATCCGCGTCTACCAAAAGATGCATGTGCATGCTTAAAACGCGTTTTCGCACAAATCCGTGCGCGGGTGCTAAAAAGAGCAGCATCGGCATGCTTAGCACGTTGTTTGGTAGAAATCCACGTGCGCGTTCTGCAAAAAGCACCATTTGCATGCACATCTTGTGGTTTTGCAGCAAACTTCATCCGCGTCTACCAAAAGATGCATGTGCATGCTTAAAACGCGTTTTCGCACAAATGCGTGCGCGGGTGCTAAAACGAGCAGCATCGGCATGCTTAGCACGTCGTTTGGTTGAAATCCACGTGCGCGTTCTGCCAAAAGCACCATTTGCATGCACATCTTGTGGTTTTGCAGAAAACTTCATCCGCGTCTACCAAAAGATGCATGTGCATGCTTAAAACGCGTTTTCGCACAAATGCGTGCGCGGGTGCTAAAAAGAGCAGCATCGGCATGCTTAGCACGTCGTTTGGTAGAAATCCACGAGCGCGTTCTGCAAAAAGCACCATTTGCATGCACATCTTGTGGTTTTGCAGAAAACTTCATCCGCGTCTACCAAAAGATGCATGTGCATGCTTAAAACACGTTTTCGCACAAATGCGTGCGCGGGTGCTAAAAAGAGCAGCATCGGCATGCTTAGCACGTCGTTTGGTAGAAATCCGCGTGCGCGTTCTGCAAAAAGCACCATTTGCATGCACATCTTGTGGTTTTGCAGAAAACTTCATCCGCGTCTACCAAAAGATGCATGTGCATGCTTAAAACGCGTTTTCGCACAAATGCGTGCGCGGCTGCTAAAAAGAGCAGCATCGGCATGCTTAGCACGTCGTTTGGTAGAAATCCACGTGCGCGTTCTGCAAAAAGCACCATTTGCATGCACATCTTGTGGTTTTGCAGAAAACTTCATCCGCGTCTACCAAAAGATGCATGTGCATGCTTAAAACGCGTTTTCGCACAAATGCGTGCGCGGGTGCTAAAAAGAGCAGCATCGGCATGCTTAGCACGTCGTTTGGTAGAAATCCACGTGCGCGTTCTGCCAAAAGCACCATTTGCATGCACATCTTGTGGTTTTGCAGAAAACTTCATCCGCGTCTACCAAAAGATGCATGTGCCTGCTTAAAACGCGTTTTCGCACAAATCCGTGCGCGGGTGCTAAAAAGAGCAGCATCGGCATGCTTAGCACGTCGTTTGGTAGAAATCCACGTGCGCGTTCTGCAAAAAGCACCATTTGCATGCACATCTTGTGGTTTTGCAGAAAACTTCATCCGCGTCTACCAAAAGATGCATGTGCATGCTTAAAACGCGTTTTCGCACAAATGCGTGCGCGGGTGCTAAAAAGAGCAGCATCGGCATGCTTAGCACGTCGTTTGGTAGAAATCCACGAGCGCGTTCTGCAAAAAGCACCATTTGCATGCACATCTTGTGGTTTTGCAGAAAACTTCATCCGCGTCTACCAAAAGATGCATGTGCATGCTTAAAACGCGTTTTCGCACAAATGCGTGCGCGGGTGCTAAAAAGAGCAGCATCGGCATGCTTAGCACGTCGTTTGGTAGAAATCCACGTGCGCGTTCTGCCAAAAGCACCATTTGCATGCACATCTTGTGGTTTTGAAGAAAACTTCATCCGCGTCTACCAAAAGATGCATGTGCATGCTTAAAACGCGTTTTCGCACAAATCCGTGCGCGGGTGCTAAAAAGAGCAGCATCGGCATGCTTAGCACGTCGTTTGGTAGAAATCCACGTGCGCGTTCTGCAAAAAGCACCATTTGCATGCACATCTTGTGGTTTTGCAGAAAACTTCATCCGCGTCTACCAAAAGATGCATGCGCATGCTTAAAACGCGTTTTCGCACAAATGCGTGCGCGGGTGCTAAAAAGAGCAGCATCGGCATGCTTAGCACGTCGTTTGGTAGAAATCCATGAGCGCGTTCTGCAAAAAGCACCATTTGCATGCACATCTTGTGGTTTTGCAGAAAACTTCATCCGCGTCTACCAAAAGATGCATGTGCATGCTTAAAACGCGTTTTCGCACAAATGCGTGCGCGGGTGCTAAAAAGAGCAGCATCGGCATGCTTAGCATGTCGTTTGGTAGAAATCCACGTGCGCGTTCTGCCAAAAGCACCATTTGCATGCACATCTTGTGGTTTTGCAGAAAACTTCATCCGCGTCTACCAAAAGATGCATGTGCATGCTTAAAACGCGTTTTCGCACAAATCCGTGCGCGGGTGCTAAAAAGAGCAGCATCGGCATGCTTAGCACGTCGTTTGGTAGAAATCCACGTGCGCGTTCTGCAAAAAGCACCATTTGCATGCACATCTTGTGGTTTTGCAGAAAACTTCATCCGCGTCTACCAAAAGATGCATGTGCATGCTTAAAACGCGTTTTCGCACAAATGCGTGCGCGGGTGCTAAAAAGAGCAGCATCGGCATGCTTAGCACGTCGTTTGGTAGAAATCCACGTGCGCGTTCTGCCAAAAGCACCATTTGCATGCACATCTTGTGGTTTTGCAGAAAACTTCATCCGCGTCTACCAAAAGATGCATGTGCATGCTTAAAACGCGTTTTCGCACAAATCCGTGCGCGGGTGCTAAAAAGAGCAGCATCGGCATGCTTAGCACGTCGTTTGGTAGAAATCCACGTGCGCGTTCTGCCAAAAGCACCATTTGCATGCACATCTTGTGGTTTTGCAGAAAACTTCATCCGCGTCTACCAAAAGATGCATGTGCATGCTTAAAACGCGTTTTCGCACAAATCCGTGCGCGGGTGCTAAAAAGAGCAGCATCGGCATGCTTAGCACGTCGTTTGGTAGAAATCCACGTGCGCGTTCTGCAAAAAGCACCATTTGCATGCACATCTTGTGGTTTTGCAGAAAACTTCATCCGCGTCTACCAAAAGATGCATGCGCATGCTTAAAACGCGTTTTCGCACAAATGCGTGCGCGGGTGCTAAAAAGAGCAGCATCGGCATGCTTAGCACGTCGTTTGGTAGAAATCCACGAGCGCGTTCTGCAAAAAGCACCATTTGCATGCACATCTTGTGGTTTTGCAGAAAACTTCATCCGCGTGTACCAAAAGATGCATGTGCATGCTTAAAACGCGTTTTCGCACAAATGCGTGCGCGGGTGCTAAAAAGAGCAGCATCGGCATGCTTAGCATGTCGTTTGGTAGAAATCCACGTGCGCGTTCTGCCAAAAGCACCATTTGCATGCACATCTTGTGGTTTTGCAGAAAACTTCATCCGCGTCTACCAAAAGATGCATGTGCATGCTTAAAACGCGTTTTCGCACAAATCCGTGCGCGGGTGCTAAAAAGAGCAGCATCGCATGCCTAGCACGTCGTTTGGTAGAAATCCACGTGCGCGTTTTGCAAAAAGCACCATTTGCATGCACATCTTGTGGTTTTGCAGAAAACTTCATCCGCGTCTACCAAAAGATGCATGTGCATGCTTAAAACGCGTTCTCGCACAAATGCGTGCGCGGGTGCTAAAAAGAGCAGCATCGGCATGCTTAGCACGTCGTTTGGTAGAAATCCACGTGCGCGTTCTGCCAAAAGCACCATTTGCATGCACATCTTGTGGTTTTGCAGAAAACTTCATCCGCGTCTACCAAAAGATGCATGTGCATGCTTAAAACGCGTTTTCGCACAAATGCGTGCGCGGGTGCTAAAAAGAGCAGCATCGGCATGCTTAGCACGTCGATTGGTAGAAATCCGCGTGCGCGTTCTGCAAAAAGCACCATTTGCATGCACATCTTGTGGTTTTGCAGAAAACTTCATCCGCGTCTACCAAAAGATGCATGTGCATGCTTAAAACGCGTTTTCGCACAAATGCGTGCGCGGGTGCTAAAAAGAGCAGCATCGGCATGCTTAGCACGTCGTTTGGTAGAAATCCACGTGCGCGTTCTGCAAAAAGCACCATTTGCATGCACATCTTGTGGTTTTGCAGAAAACTTCATCCGCGTCTACCAAAAGATGCATGTGCATGCTTAAAACGCGTTTTCGCACAAATGCGTGCGCGGGTGCTAAAAAGAGCAGCATCGGCATGCTTAGCACGTCGTTTGGTAGAAATCCACGTGCGCGTTCTGCCAAAAGCACCATTTGCATGCACATCTTGTGGTTTTGCAGAAAACTTCATCCGCGTCTACCAAAAGATGCATGTGCATGCTTAAAACGCGTTTTCGCACAAATCCGTGCGCGGGTGCTAAAAAGAGCAGCATCAGCATGCTTAGCACGTCGTTTGGTAGAAATCCACGTGCGCGTTCTGCAAAAAGCACCATTTGCATGCACATCTTGTGGTTTTGCAGAAAACTTCATCCGCGTCTACCAAAAGATGCATGTGCATGCTTAAAACGCGTTTTCGCACAAATGCGTGCGCGGGTGCTAAAAAGAGCAGCATCGGCATGCTTAGCACGTCGTTTGGTAGAAATCCACGAGCGCGTTCTGCCAAAAGCACCATTTGCATGCACATCTTGTGGTTTTGCAGAAAACTTCATCCGCGTCTACCAAAAGATGCATGTGCATGCTTAAAACGCGTTTTCGCACAAATCCGTGCGCGGGTGCTAAAAAGAGCAGCATCGGCATGCTTAGCACGTCGTTTGGTAGAAATCCACGTGCGCGTTCTGCAAAAAGCACCATTTGCATGCACATCTTGTGGTTTTGCAGAAAACTTCATCCGCGTCTACCAAAAGATGCATGTGCATGCTTAAAACGCGTTTTCGCACAAATGCGTGCGCGGGTGCTAAAAAGAGCAGCATCGGCATGCTTAGCACGTCGTTTGGTAGAAATCCACGTGCGCGTTCTGCCAAAAGCACCATTTGCATGCACATCTTGTGGTTTTGCAGAAAACTTCATCCGCGTCTACCAAAAGATGCATGTGCATGCTTAAAACGCGTTTTCGCACAAATGCGTGCGCGGGTGCTAAAAAGAGCAGCATCGGCATGCTTAGCACGTCGTTTGGTAGAAATCCGCGTGCGCGTTCTGCAAAAAGCACCATTTGCATGCACATCTTGTGGTTTTGCAGAAAACTTCATCCGCGTCTACCAAAAGATGCATGTGCATGCTTAAAACGCGTTTTCGCACAAATGCGTGCGCGGGTGCTAAAAAGAGCAGCATCGGCATGCTTAGCACGTCGTTTGGTAGAAATCCACGTGCGCGTTCTGCAAAAAGCACCATTTGCATGCACATCTTGTGGTTTTGCAGAAAACTTCATCCGCGTCTACCAAAAGATGCATGTGCATGCTTAAAACGCGTTTTCGCACAAATGCGTGCGCGGGTGCTAAAAAGAGCAGCATCGGCATGCTTAGCACGTCGTTTGGTAGAAATCCACGTGCGCGTTCTGCCAAAAGCACCATTTGCATGCACATCTTGTGGTTTTGCAGAAAACTTCATCCGCGTCTACCAAAAGATGCATGTGCCTGCTTAAAACGCGTTTTCGCACAAATCCGTGCGCGGGTGCTAAAAAGAGCAGCATCGGCATGCTTAGCACGTCGTTTGGTAGAAATCCACGTGCGCGTTCTGCAAAAAGCACCATTTGCATGCACATCTTGTGGTTTTGCAGAAAACTTCATCCGCGTCTACCAAAAGATGCATGTGCATGCTTAAAACGCGTTTTCGCACAAATGCGTGCGCGGGTGCTAAAAAGAGCAGCATCGGCATGCTTAGCACGTCGTTTGGTAGAAATCCACGAGCGCGTTCTGCAAAAAGCACCATTTGCATGCACATCTTGTGGTTTTGCAGAAAACTTCATCCGCGTCTACCAAAAGATGCATGTGCATGCTTAAAACGCGTTTTCGCACAAATGCGTGCGCGGGTGCTAAAAAGAGCAGCATCGGCATGCTTAGCACGTCGTTTGGTAGAAATCCACGTGCGCGTTCTGCAAAAAGCACCATTTGCATGCACATCTTGTGGTTTTGCAGAAACCTTCATCCGCGTCTACCAAAAGATGCATGTGCATGCTTAAAACGCGTTTTCGCACAAATGCGTGCGCGGGTGCTAAAAATAGCAGCATCGGCATGCTTAGCACGTCGTTTGGTAGAAATCCACGTGCGCGTTCTGCAAAAAGCACCATTTGCATGCACATCTTGTGGTTTTGCAGAAAACTTCATCCGCGTCTACCAAAAGATGCATGTGCATGCTTAAAACGCGTTTTCGCACAAATGCGTGCGCGGGTGCTAAAAAGAGCAGCATCGGCATGCTTAGCACGTCGTTTGGTAGAAATCCACGTGCGCGTTCTGCCAAAAGCACCATTTGCATGCACATCTTGTGGTTTTGCAGAAAACTTCTTCCGCGTCTACCAAAAGATGCATGTGCATGCTTAAAACGCGTTTTCGCACAAATGCGTGCGCGGGTGCTAAAAAGAGCAGCATCGGCATGCTTAGCACGTCGTTTGGTAGAAATCCACGTGCGCGTTCTGCCAAAAGCACCATTTGCATGCACATCTTGTGGTTTTGCAGAAAACTTCATCCGCGTCTACCAAAAGATGCATGTGCCTGCTTAAAACGCGTTTTCGCACAAATCCGTGCGCGGGTGCTAAAAAGAGCAGCATCGGCATGCTTAGCACGTCGTTTGGTAGAAATCCACGTGCGCGTTCTGCAAAAAGCACCATTTGCATGCACATCTTGTGGTTTTGCAGAAAACTTCATCCGCGTCTACCAAAAGATGCATGTGCATGCTTAAAACGCGTTTTCGCACAAATGCGTGCGCGGGTGCTAAAAAGAGCAGCATCGGCATGCTTAGCACGTCGTTTGGTAGAAATCCACGAGCGCGTTCTGCAAAAAGCACCATTTGCATGCACATCTTGTGGTTTTGCAGAAAACTTCATCCGCGTCTACCAAAAGATGCATGTGCATGCTTAAAACGCGTTTTCGCACAAATGCGTGCGCGGGTGCTAAAAAGAGCAGCATCGGCATGCTTAGCACGTCGTTTGGTAGAAATCCACGTGCGCGTTCTGCAAAAACCACCATTTGCATGCACATCTTGTGGTTTTGCAGAAACCTTCATCCGCGTCTACCAAAAGATGCATGTGCATGCTTAAAACGCGTTTTCGCACAAATGCGTGCGCGGGTGCTAAAAATAGCAGCATCGGCATGCTTAGCACGTCGTTTGGTAGAAATCCACGTGCGCGTTCTGCAAAAAGCACCATTTGCATGCACATCTTGTGGTTTTGCAGAAAACTTCATCCGCGTCTACCAAAAGATGCATGTGCATGCTTAAAACGCGTTTTCGCACAAATGCGTGCGCGGGTGCTAAAAAGAGCAGCACCGGCATGCTTAGCACGTCGTTTGGTAGAAATCCACGAGCGCGTTCTGCAAAAAGCACCATTTGCATGCACATCTTGTGGTTTTGCAGAAAACTTCATCCGCGTCTACCAAAAGATGCATGTGCATGCTTAAAACGCGTTTTCGCACAAATGCGGGCGCGGGTGCTAAAAATAGCAGCATCGGCATGCTTAGCACGTCGTTTGGTAGAAATCCACGTGCGCGTTCTGCAAAAAGCACCATTTGCATGCACATCTTGTGGTTTTGCAGAAAACTTCATCCGCGTCTACCAAAAGATGCATGTGCATGCTTAAAACGCGTTTTCGCACAAATGCGTGCGCGGGTGCTAAAAAGAGCAGCATCGGCATGCTTAGCACGTCGTTTGGTAGAAATCTACGTGCGCGTTCTGCCAAAAGCACCATTTGCATGCACATCTTGTGGTTTTGCAGAAAACTTCATCCGCGTCTACCAAAAGATGCATGTGCATGCTTAAAACGCGTTTTCGCACAAATCCGTGCGCGGGTGCTAAAAAGAGCAGCATCGGCATGCTTAGCACGTCGTTTGGTAGAAATCTACGTGCGCGTTCTGCCAAAAGCACCATTTGCATGCACATCTTGTGGTTTTGCAGAAAACTTCATCCGCGTCTACCAAAAGATGCATGTGCATGCTTAAAACGCGTTTTCGCACAAATCCGTGCGCGGGTGCTAAAAAGAGCGGCATCGGCATGCTAAGCACGTCGTTTGGTAGAAATCCACGTGCGCGTTCTGCAAAAAGCACCATTTGCATGCACATCTTGTGGTTTTGCAGAAAACTTCATCCGCGTCTACCAAAAGATGCATGTGCATGCTTAAAACGCGTTTTCGCACAAATGCGTGCGCGGGTGCTAAAAAGAGCAGCATCCGCATGCTTAGCACGTCGTTTGGTAGAAATCCACGTGCGCGTTCTGCCAAAAGCACCATTTGCATGCACATCTTGTGGTTTTGCAGAAAACTTCATCCGCGTCTACCAAAAGATGCATGTGCATGCTTAAAACGCGTTTTCGCACAAATCCGTGCGCGGGTGCTAAAAAGAGCAGCATCGGCAAGCTTAGCACATCGTTTGGTAGAAATCCACGTGCGCGTTCTGCAAAAAGCACCATTTGCATGCACATCTTGTGGTTTTGCAGAAAACTTCATCCGCGTCTACCAAAAGATGCATGTGCATGCTTAAAACGCGTTTTCGCACAAATGCGTGCGCGGGTGCTAAAAAGAGCAGCATCGGCATGCTTAGCACGTCGTTTGGTAGAAATCCACGTGCGCGTTCTGCAAAAAGCACCATTTGCATGCACATCTTGTGGTTTTGAAGAAAACTTCATCCGCGTCTACCAAAAGATGCATGTGCATGCTTAAAACGCGTTTTCGCACAAATCCGTGCGCGGGTGCTAAAAAGAGCAGCATCGGCATGCTTAGCACGTCGTTTGGTAGAAATCCACGTGCGCGTTCTGCCAAAAGCACCATTTGCATGCACATCTTGTGGTTTTGCAGAAAACTTCATCCGCGTCTACCAAAAGATGCATGTGCATGCTTAAAACGCGTTTTCGCACAAATCCGTGCGCGGGTGCTAAAAAGAGCAGCATCGGCATGCTTAGCACGTCGTTTGGTAGAAATCCACGTGCGCGTTCTGCAAAAAGCACCATTTGCATGCACATCTTGTGGTTTTGCAGAAAACTTCATCCGCGTCTACCAAAAGATGCATGTGCATGCTTAAAACGCGTTTTCGCACAAATCCGTGCGCGGGTGCTAAAAAGAGCGGCATCGGCATGCTAAGCACGTCGTTTGGTAGAAATCCACGTGCGCGTTCTGCAAAAAGCACCATTTGCATGCACATCTTGTGGTTTTGCAGAAAACTTCATCCGCGTCTACCAAAAGATGCATGTGCATGCTTAAAACGCGTTTTCGCACAAATGCGTGCGCGGGTGCTAAAAAGAGCAGCATCCGCATGCTTAGCACGTCGTTTGGTAGAAATCCACGTGCGCGTTCTGCCAAAAGCACCATTTGCATGCACATCTTGTGGTTTTGCAGAAAACTTCATCCGCGTCTACCAAAAGATGCATGTGCATGCTTAAAACGCGTTTTCGCACAAATCCGTGCGCGGGTGCTAAAAAGAGCAGCATCGGCAAGCTTAGCACATCGTTTGGTAGAAATCCACGTGCGCGTTCTGCAAAAAGCACCATTTGCATGCACATCTTGTGGTTTTGCAGAAAACTTCATCCGCGTCTACCAAAAGATGCATGTGCATGCTTAAAACGCGTTTTCGCACAAATGCGTGCGCGGGTGCTAAAAAGAGCAGCATCGGCATGCTTAGCACGTCGTTTGGTAGAAATCCACGTGCGCGTTCTGCAAAAAGCACCATTTGCATGCACATCTTGTGGTTTTGAAGAAAACTTCATCCGCGTCTACCAAAAGATGCATGTGCATGCTTAAAACGCGTTTTCGCACAAATCCGTGCGCGGGTGCTAAAAAGAGCAGCATCGGCATGCTTAGCACGTCGTTTGGTAGAAATCCACGTGCGCGTTCTGCCAAAAGCACCATTTGCATGCACATCTTGTGGTTTTGCAGAAAACTTCATCCGCGTCTACCAAAAGATGCATGTGCATGCTTAAAACGCGTTTTCGCACAAATCCGTGCGCGGGTGCTAAAAAGAGCAGCATCGGCATGCTTAGCACGTCGTTTGGTAGAAATCCACGTGCGCGTTCTGCAAAAAGCACCATTTGCATGCACATCTTGTGGTTTTGCAGAAAACTTCATCCGCGTCTATCAAAAGATGCATGCGCATGCTTAAAACGCGTTTTCGCACAAATGCGTGCGCGGGTGCTAAAAAGAGCAGCATCGGCATGCTTAGCACGTCGTTTGGTAGAAATCCACGAGCGCGTTCTGCAAAAAGCACCATTTGCATGCACATCTTGTGGTTTTGCAGAAAACTTCATCCGCGTCTGCCAAAAGATGCATGTGCATGCTTAAAACGCGTTTTCGCACAAATGCGTGCGCGGGTGCTAAAAAGAGCAGCATCGGCATGCTTAGCATGTCGTTTGGTAGAAATCCACGTGCGCGTTCTGCCAAAAGCACCATTTGCATGCACATCTTGTGGTTTTGCAGAAAACCTCATCCGCGTCTACCAAAAGATGCATGTGCATGCTTAAAACGCGTTTTCGCACAAATCCGTGCGCGGGTGCTAAAAAGAGCAGCATCGGCATGCTTAGCACGTCGTTTGGTAGAAATCCACGTGCGCGTTCTGCAAAAAGCACCATTTGCATGCACATCTTGTGGTTTTGCAGAAAACTTCATCCGCGTCTACCAAAAGATGCATGTGCATGCTTAAAACGCGTTTTCGCACAAATGCGTGCGCGGGTGCTAAAAAGAGCAGCATCGGCATGCTTAGCACGTCGTTTGGTAGAAATCCACGTGCGCGTTCTGCCAAAAGCACCATTTGCATGCACATCTTGTGGTTTTGCAGAAAACTTCATCCGCGTCTACCAAAAGATGCATGTGCATGCTTAAAACGCGTTTTCGCACAAATGCGTGCGCGGGTGCTAAAAAGAGCAGCATCGGCATGCTTAGCACGTCGTTTGGTAGAAATCCGCGTGCGCGTTCTGCAAAAAGCACCATTTGCATGCACATCTTGTGGTTTTGCAGAAAACTTCATCCGCGTCTACCAAAAGATGCATGTGCATGCTTAAAACGCGTTTTCGCACAAATGCGTGCGCGGGTGCTAAAAAGAGCAGCATCGGCATGCTTAGCACGTCGTTTGGTAGAAATCCACGTGCGCGTTCTGCAAAAAGCACCATTTGCATGCACATCTTGTGGTTTTGCAGAAAACTTCATCCGCGTCTACCAAAAGATGCATGTGCATGCTTAAAACGCGTTTTCGCACAAATGCGTGCGCGGGTGCTAAAAAGAGCAGCATCGGCATGCTTAGCACGTCGTTTGGTAGAAATCCACGTGCGCGTTCTGCCAAAAGCACCATTTGCATGCACATCTTGTGGTTTTGCAGAAAACTTCATCCGCGTCTACCAAAAGATGCATGTGCCTGCTTAAAACGCGTTTTCGCACAAATCCGTGCGCGGGTGCTAAAAAGAGCAGCATCGGCATGCTTAGCACGTCGTTTGGTAGAAATCCACGTGCGCGTTCTGCAAAAAGCACCATTTGCATGCACATCTTGTGGTTTTGCAGAAAACTTCATCCGCGTCTACCAAAAGATGCATGTGCATGCTTAAAACGCGTTTTCGCACAAATGCGTGCGCGGGTGCTAAAAAGAGCAGCATCGGCATGCTTAGCACGTCGTTTGGTAGAAATCCACGAGCGCGTTCTGCAAAAAGCACCATTTGCATGCACATCTTGTGGTTTTGCAGAAAACTTCATCCGCGTCTACCAAAAGATGCATGTGCATGCTTAAAACGCGTTTTCGCACAAATGCGTGCGCGGGTGCTAAAAAGAGCAGCATCGGCATGCTTAGCACGTCGTTTGGTAGAAATCCACGTGCGCGTTCTGCAAAAAGCACCATTTGCATGCACATCTTGTGGTTTTGCAGAAACCTTCATCCGCGTCTACCAAAAGATGCATGTGCATGCTTAAAACGCGTTTTCGCACAAATGCGTGCGCGGGTGCTAAAAATAGCAGCATCGGCATGCTTAGCACGTCGTTTGGTAGAAATCCACGTGCGCGTTCTGCAAAAAGCACCATTTGCATGCACATCTTGTGGTTTTGCAGAAAACTTCATCCGCGTCTACCAAAAGATGCATGTGCATGCTTAAAACGCGTTTTCGCACAAATGCGTGCGCGGGTGCTAAAAAGAGCAGCATCGGCATGCTTAGCACGTCGTTTGGTAGAAATCCACGTGCGCGTTCTGCCAAAAGCACCATTTGCATGCACATCTTGTGGTTTTGCAGAAAACTTCTTCCGCGTCTACCAAAAGATGCATGTGCATGCTTAAAACGCGTTTTCGCACAAATGCGTGCGCGGGTGCTAAAAAGAGCAGCATCGGCATGCTTAGCACGTCGTTTGGTAGAAATCCACGTGCGCGTTCTGCCAAAAGCACCATTTGCATGCACATCTTGTGGTTTTGCAGAAAACTTCATCCGCGTCTACCAAAAGATGCATGTGCCTGCTTAAAACGCGTTTTCGCACAAATCCGTGCGCGGGTGCTAAAAAGAGCAGCATCGGCATGCTTAGCACGTCGTTTGGTAGAAATCCACGTGCGCGTTCTGCAAAAAGCACCATTTGCATGCACATCTTGTGGTTTTGCAGAAAACTTCATCCGCGTCTACCAAAAGATCCATGTGCATGCTTAAAACGCGTTTTCGCACAAATGCGTGCGCGGGTGCTAAAAAGAGCAGCATCGGCATGCTTAGCACGTCGTTTGGTAGAAATCCACGAGCGCGTTCTGCAAAAAGCACCATTTGCATGCACATCTTGTGGTTTTGCAGAAAACTTCATCCGCGTCCAGCAAAAGATGCATGTGCATGCTTAAAACGCGTTTTCGCACAAATGCGTGCGCGGGTGCTAAAAAGAGCAGCATCGGCATGCTTAGCACGTCGTTTGGTAGAAATCCACGTGCGCGTTCTGCAAAAACCACCATTTGCATGCACATCTTGTGGTTTTGCAGAAACCTTCATCCGCGTCTACCAAAAGATGCATGTGCATGCTTAAAACGCGTTTTCGCACAAATGCGTGCGCGGGTGCTAAAAATAGCAGCATCGGCATGCTTAGCACGTCGTTTGGTAGAAATCCACGTGCGCGTTCTGCAAAAAGCACCATTTGCATGCACATCTTGTGGTTTTGCAGAAAACTTCATCCGCGTCTACCAAAAGATGCATGTGCATGCTTAAAACGCGTTTTCGCACAAATGCGTGCGCGGGTGCTAAAAAGAGCAGCATCGGCATGCTTAGCACGTCGTTTGGTAGAAATCCACGTGCGCGTTCTGCCAAAAGCACCATTTGCATGCACATCTTGTGGTTTTGCAGAAAACTTCTTCCGCGTCTACCAAAAGATGCATGTGCATGCTTAAAACGCGTTTTCGCACAAATGCGTGCGCGGGTGCTAAAAAGAGCAGCATCGGCATGCTTAGCACGTCGTTTGGTAGAAATCCACGTGCGCGTTCTGCCAAAAGCACCATTTGCATGCACATCTTGTGGTTTTGCAGAAAACTTCATCCGCGTCTACCAAAAGATGCATGTGCCTGCTTAAAACGCGTTTTCGCACAAATCCGTGCGCGGGTGCTAAAAAGAGCAGCATCGGCATGCTTAGCACGTCGTTTGGTAGAAATCCACGTGCGCGTTCTGCAAAAAGCACCATTTGCATGCACATCTTGTGGTTTTGCAGAAAACTTCATCCGCGTCTACCAAAAGATGCATGTGCATGCTTAAAACGCGTTTTCGCACAAATGCGTGCGCGGGTGCTAAAAAGAGCAGCATCGGCATGCTTAGCACGTCGTTTGGTAGAAATCCACGAGCGCGTTCTGCAAAAAGCACCATTTGCATGCACATCTTGTGGTTTTGCAGAAAACTTCATCCGCGTCTACCAAAAGATGCATGTGCATGCTTAAAACGCGTTTTCGCACAAATGCGTGCGCGGGTGCTAAATAGAGCAGCATCGGCATGCTTAGCACGTCGTTTGGTAGAAATCCACGTGCGCGTTCTGCAAAAACCACCATTTGCATGCACATCTTGTGGTTTTGCAGAAACCTTCATCCGCGTCTACCAAAAGATGCATGTGCATGCTTAAAACGCGTTTTCGCACAAATGCGTGCGCGGGTGCTAAAAATAGCAGCATCGGCATGCTTAGCACGTCGTTTGGTAGAAATCCACGAGCGCGTTCTGCAAAAAGCACCATTTGCATGCACATCTTGTGGTTTTGCAGAAAACTTCATCCGCGTCTACCAAAAGATGCATGTGCATGCATAAAACGCGTTTTCGCACAAATGCGTGCGCGGGTGCTAAAAAGAGCAGCATCGGCATGCTTAGCACGTCGTTTGGTAGAAATCCACGTGCGCGTTCTGCAAAAAGCACCATTTGCATGCACATCTTGTGGTTTTGCAGAAAACTTCTTCCGCGTCTACCAAAAGATGCATGTGCATGCTTAAAACGCGTTTTCGCACAAATCCGTGCGCGGGTGCTAAAAAGAGCAGCATCGGCAAGCTTAGCACGTCGTTTGGTAGAAATCCACGTGCGCGTCCTGCAAAAAGCACCATTTGCATGCACATCTTGTGGTTTTGCAGAAAACTTCATCCGCGTCTACCAAAAGATGCATGTGCATGCATAAAACGCGTTTTCGCACAAATGCGTGCGCGGGTGCTAAAAAGAGCAGCATCGGCATGCTTAGCACGTCGTTTGGTAGAAATCCACGTGCGCGTTCTGCAAAAAGCACCATTTGCATGCACATCTTGTGGTTTTGCAGAAAACTTCATCCGCGTCTACCAAAAGATGTATGTGCATGCTTAAAACGCGTTTTCGCACAAATGCGTGCGCGGGTGCTAAAAAGAGCAGCATCGGCATGCTTAGCACGTCGTTTGGTAGAAATCCACGTGCGCGTTCTGGCAAAAGCACCATTTGCATGCACATCTTGTGGTTTTGAAGAAAACTTCATCCGCGTCTACCAAAAGATGCATGTGCATGCTTAAAACGCGTTTTCGCACAAATCCGTGCGCGGGTGCTAAAAAGAGCAGCATCGGCATGCTTAGCACGTCGTTTGGTAGAAATCCACGTGCGCGTTCTGCCAAAAGCACCATTTGCATGCACATCTTGTGGTTTTGCAGAAAACTTCATCCGCGTCTACCAAAAGATGCATGTGCATGCTTAAAACGCGTTTTCGCACAAATCCGTGCGCGGGTGCTAAAAAGAGCAGCATCGGCATGCTTAGCACGTCGTTTGGTAGAAATCCACGTGCGCGTTCTGCAAAAAGCACCATTTGCATGCACATCTTGTGGTTTTGCAGAAAACTTCATCCGCGTCTACCAAAAGATGCATGCGCATGCTTAAAACGCGTTTTCGCACAAATGCGTGCGCGGGTGCTAAAAAGAGCAGCATCGGCATGCTTAGCACGTCGTTTGGTAGAAATCCATGAGCGCGTTCTGCAAAAAGCACCATTTGCATGCACATCTTGTGGTTTTGCAGAAAACTTCATCCGCGTCTACCAAAAGATGCATGTGCATGCTTAAAACGCGTTTTCGCACAAATGCGTGCGCGGGTGCTAAAAAGAGCAGCATCGGCATGCTTAGCATGTCGTTTGGTAGAAATCCACGTGCGCGTTCTGCCAAAAGCACCATTTGCATGCACATCTTGTGGTTTTGCAGAAAACTTCATCCGCGTCTACCAAAAGATGCATGTGCATGCTTAAAACGCGTTTTCGCACAAATCCGTGCGCGGGTGCTAAAAAGAGCAG